>NW_026652295.1:205921-421669 GCF_009828535.3 Hylobates moloch
TTGGCTGTGAATCGGAGCCTGCCCTCTCCACGCTAGAGTTCCCTACAGGTCAGAAGGGCCTCAGAGAAGTGCCTCAGACCCCCTGGCACACTGCACCCATCGAGTTTGAACAACTTCGCTGTAGATTAGCAGAAGGGTTATGGAGGGAGGCCAGGATCCAGTTTGGGGGTCCTCAGATATGCAAAGAGCTCACTGGAAAAAGAACTTTGATTATAGCTTCCCAAATGGGAGTTAATGACAAAGATACAGAGAAGTAGTAATAACGATAGTTATACGAGCAGTGGCAGTAATAGTAGTAGTGCTATAGTAGGAGTAGTAGTAGTACTCATATTAGCAGAAGTCACAGCAGTAGCAGTAGCAGTAACAGCAGTAGCAATAGCAGTAATAGCAGTAACAGCAGTAGCAATAGCAGTAATAGCAGTAGCAGCAGTGCAGCAGCAGTGGCAGGAATAGCAGTGGTAGCAGTGGTTGCAGTAGTAGTCATAGGAGTAGCAGCAGCAGCAGTAGCAGTATCTGTGGCAGGAGGAGTAGCAGCAGCAGTTGCAGTGCAGTAGTAGCAGCAGCAGCTCAGGTAGCAGTCGCAGTGCAACAGCTGCAGCAGCAGTAGTAATAACAATAGTAACGGTAGCAGCCACCCTTTCTTGAGCACCTCCTATGTGGCAAACACTGTAGTAGGTATTAGTTCATTTAATACTAGAAGGAGCCCTGTTGAACACTTTTCATGGCTTCCGTTCCCCCACGGCCTCTAAGCCCCCTTCACTGGCCTCACAGGAACCCCTGGCCGCGGTGCCTGCCCGCTGCTCAGCCCTCCTCTGGCCACACACCCCACCAGCACGTAGCCTGCATCCTCCTTTCACTTCCTCAAAGGTGCCGTGCCCTCTCCCCTCTGCACTTTCCACCCCGACCCCACTGGCCTGTCTCCCTCCCCTCCACGGACCTCAGGTTAAGTCATGCCTGGTGAAAGCTCCTGCAGCTCAGACATGCTGGTTCCCCGGTACTGTCATTGTGGCTCATTCCTTTATCTCCCCGTCCAGAAAAGAAGGATGTGCTGGAGAAATCACAGGGCCCATGGAGGGGCACCAGTGCCACCTGAGGGAGTGCCCAAGGCAAGAGCTGGAGCAAGCTGAGAAAAAAAGATGTAGTATTACATTCTAACCCACAGAGCAAAATAAACACCCACAAGCCCAGACTGATACAGAAAATGCAAACCCTGCGGGAGGAGCGCATTCATCGGCCTTGCCCACCACTCACTGCTGTGCCCCTCCAGGCCCTCGCAGGGAACACGGCACATCGCAGCTGCTTTATAAAGGACAGTGGAGTGGAGGTGGTGGATGTGTGCCCGGCGAGGGTGGCGGCTGGAAGGTCTGCTGGTGCCTGAGGGAAGGGCAGTCAGTATCAGAGTTGGAACTCTGCAACTGGCTTTAAACTTTGCTTTGTTATGACTCAATCGGCTTCCTTGTTCTCACATCCCAAAGACAGTCAGGAACCAGGACTGGCAGCATTTTACAGCTCTGTTCAGAGGCTGACCTGTCCTGGAAACTGTAACAGACTGTTCTGTACAGTTTGTGATGCCACATTTCATGAATCTGAGAATCCATGCCACAAATGGCCTTGCTTTACCAATGCAAAAGGGCAAATCAAAGGGTTCTGGCCCATCTTGTGTCATTCAAACTGTAGTTTTGAAAAGTTCAATTAGAATGTTTTGCCTGTGATAAGAATCACAAGAGATTCTTCAAGTGCTTTATCCTGGGAGGGTTGAGTGGCGCTGCCCAGCAGCAGCGAGAATCTTCTCACGTTGCTATTCGGTGGCCCCTGCTCCGTGAGGTCCGGAGCGGTTCACCGCCTGGCTTTTGACTGTTTATAAATTTGGCATAGGCATGCCAGTGGTTCTACAGAATCCATGTAAGGATTGCACATTACATACCAAGCTTGCCGGTGACGCACTGGCTGACACGTCCCACGGCGTGTCCCTGCTTCCTGGCCGCTGCAGCAGCCTGAATTCAGCTCTGCAGAGCAACTTACGCTTTCCTGAAACTTATTTCCTTAAGAGCTATTTTTAGAAAAATTAGGACTGAGGTTTGATTCCTGGTTTTAGGCTCCCCAGGCTGGCAGAAGCTGGAATTGCTTCAAAGCCACCAATTCCTTCTTTGGCCGCTCACCAGTACTCCTTCTGCTGGGGGATGAGGGGCCACCAAGGGGGACAGAAGTAAGCCGAGCTCTGCTCGTTGCCCTCACACTGGCGAGCTCCTTAGCGTGTCAGCGGCGGCTCCAGGTAGTGTGGGCAGAGCCAGGACCAGAGAGGCCAGCTCCCTGCTTGCCAGGGACCAGCATCTCCAGTGGATTCGAATGCAACTGACTGTGAAATGGATTAAAATATGTGAGTGCAGGTTTCATGGACAAGTGACCGATCCCTGGGCTGGAGCAGGGAAAATACCAGAGGAGCCTCAGACACCTTATGAGGCAGAACATAAAATGGTGCTTGAAAAAGAAAGGGTATGTCAAGAAGCCACATGACGAACCTGAAGGAGCTTCCAGCGGCCAAAAGTGGAGCAATTTGAGCAAGAAAATAAAAAATGAGAATAATGGATTCTAATCCACAGAATAAAAATAAATATTCATAAGTCCAGATTGATGTAAATAAATAATTGAATAAATAATAAACAACAGAGAAGAGACTGTTCTTCCTTATAGAAGAACCCAGGTTAACGATTGTGGAAGTAATGAGAAAAATACAAAATCATCACTAGGCAAACTTTACAGCAGCAATTGCTGTCGGCAAGAGCCACGAGTGGACACTGAAACCACTGGGCAGGGCTTTGAGGAGAAGCAGGACATTCGCATTGTCGCAGCTGATGGGAAGTCCTGCAAACGCCACCTTAACCAAGTGATCCAGGGAAACCGCACCACTCCTAGGACCACGGACATCACATCCCCCAGACACGTGGCCGTGAGGAGGACACATGCTCCGCGGTGGGATTCCTGCCAAACGTGCACTAACCTCAGTGCAGCCGGAGGAAACATCAGACACACCCAACAGAGCGGCAATCTGCAGAGTGAGTGACCAGCACTGCCAGTGTCAGGAGCATGAGAGATGGGGCAGCTCTTGGACAAACCGTTAAGAAGACTCTACTGATCTACTGCCCTGTGGAATAAAGTGAAAGGGCTTGGGATTAAAACATACTTTTAGCCGGGCGTGGAGGCTCACACGTGTGATCCCAGCACTTTGGGAGGCTGAGGCGGGCAGATCACGAGGTCACGAGATCAAGACAATCCTGGCTAACATGGTGAAACCCCGTCTCTACTAAAAATACAAAAATTAGCTGGGCATGGTGGGATGTGCCTGTAGTCCCAGCTACTCAGGAGGCTGAGGCAGGAGAATTGCTTGAACCCGGGAGGCGGAGGTTGCAGTGAGCCGAGATCACACCACTGCACTCCAGCCTCCAGCCTGGTGACAGAGCAAGATTCCATCTAAAAAAAAAAAAAAAAAAGACACTTTTAAACCCTGGCAGCACTCAAGCATCATGTGGAAAGCTGGAGAACCACGTAAAATGTGCAATAGCAGTGAGGTCGCTGAAGGGGCCAAGCGAAGTGGAGAGGGAAAAGGCTGCTGAGTCTGGCCAGTGTCGATGGATAGTTAGAGTAGTGCAGACCAGCATTTCTTATCTTTATTTAATAGCAGGTTTTTACAAATCAGCCTTATTTGAAAAACTGTCTAAACTCTCTTCTGCCAGATGGATAGCTTACTTTGTGCACAGCACTATTTTCAGTTCTATTAAACATAATGAAGAAATAGAAGAGAAAATAAGAGATTACAGGAGAAACGCACAAATCAAAGATCAAAAAGCATGTCCATCAAAGAAAAGAGAACCCTGGTACGCTGTGGGTCAGAAGGTAAATTCGTGTAGCCATTATGGAAAACACTGTGGAAGTTCCTCAGAAGATTAAAAATGGAGCTACTATATAATCCAGCAACCTCACTACTGGGTGTATATCCAAAAGATATTGAAATCAATATATTGAAGAGATGCCTGCCCTCCCATGCTCACTGCAGGATTAGTCACAATAGCCCAGATCCAAAGTCAATCTTAGTGTCCCATCAGTGGACACACGGATGAAGAAAATGTGGTAGACGTGCACCATGGGGTAAGGTTCAGCCTTAAAGAGGAAAGAAGTCCTGTCATTTGTGACAATGTGGATGAACCTGGGGGACATGGTTCTAAGTGAAATAAGCCAGGCACAGAGAGACAGATACCACATGATCTCATTCACATGTGGAATCTGAAAACGTCCAACTCATAGCAGTAGGTAGCACAATGGTGGGTACCGGGGCAGGGGTGAGGGGCTTAGGGGGACGTTGGTGTAAGGATACAAAACCTCAGTTAGACGGGAGGAATTAGTCCAAGAGGACCGTGGTACCGCGTGGTGACATATTTAATAACAGTGAATCGTGTACTTGAAAGTAGCTAGAAGAGTAGATTGTAAGTATTCCGAGTGCACAGAAAGGGTGAGGTTATACATACATGTTTGATGTAGCCATTCCACCATGTGTGTGTGTATATATAAACATATTGTACACCATAAATATACACAATGTTTACTTTTCAATTAAAATAGATAAAAAGGAAGATTTTCTGACCAAAGTGAGTAGCTGATATAATTATATTATGCTGTTTTTAGATGCTAATTACATTACAAAAAATTTCCGTTTGGTTAGGAAATACGTTTTTTAAGTGCCCATAGATGCTACATGTGTTCTGAGCTACAACTTTGCGCAGCCCACTACAGGTGGGCGGGTCGGAGAGGCCCCGTCCAGGAAGAGGAAGCTGTGGTTTAATTAGAGCTGGGATGGGGGTTTGCCTGATTCTGCTACAGACGGAGACTTGAATCATTAGGAGATGCGAATAGGCTGAACGTGAGAGGCAGCAGTGAGGTTTGTTTTCTGTTGTTTATCTTTTTTGGGCTGAAGAGGGCAGCTAGGCCACTGGGCCCAAGGTTAGGAGGACAACTGGTGTCATGATAAAGATCTTTCAGGGTTTTGGTCAGATAATTGGGGTTGATTAATGTCATGGTGGGGCCTAGAGATTCTGAGGAGGAGGAGAGGAGTTCGGTTAGATGCCCAGCGGGTCACGAGGAGTGTGACTATGTGTGCAGAACACCCCCAAAGCCCACACTGGGAGGCGACTTGAAGGAGGGGACCATTACCTTGCAGAAGGCCGAGAGGCCCAGAGGCTCAGAAAAGGGATGAGGCCATTGGATTTTTGCCAGGAAAATGTCACTGGTGGTTTTGGTAAAAGTAGTTCCTCCAAGGCGAAGACCGAACTAGAGCTACTCAGCTGAAAATGTATCGAGGGGAGGAACCGTGCTGTCGTGTATCTTTGTATTTCCCAAAAACATCTAGCCCAGAATATCACCTTCAAATTTTTGACACTGGGGCTCTGTGTTTTCCTGCTGAAAAGCTTCAACCAAAGCCACATTTCAAGCAATTAAGAAAAAGGCATCTTGGGAGGCTGAGGTGGGCAGATCACGAGGTCAAGAGTTCGAGACCAGCCTGGCCAAAATGGTGAAACCTCATCTCTACTAAAGATACAAAAAATTAGCCGGGCGTGGTGGTGCGTGCCTGTAATCCAAGCTACTTGGGTGGCTGAGGCAGGAGAATTGCTTGAACTCGGGAGGCAGAAGTTGCAGTGAGCCAAGACTGTGCCATTGCACTCCAGCCTGGGCAACAGTGTGAGACTCTGTCTCAAAAAAACAAAAAACAACAACAAAGAAAGGCATCGATGTGAAAATAAGTAAACAGCATCAAGATGCGTTTAAGGAATACATTTTACAATGCAAAGGAGAAGAATGGAAGACTGGCGTAGAGGGAGGCATTGAAAAAAAGTTAAGGTCAAGAGATATTGTCCTAGGGTTTGACATAAATCAACATGATTCGTCAATCCTAATGTGTGTTTCTGTTCTTAAGAAAATATCTATATGGTTTTGCTAATAATACATGTTTATCCCCCCAGAAGTATAAAATTCGGGGAAAAAACTGAGACCAGAACAATTTATACCGATAACGTGTGACCCCAGCACCTATGTTGGTAACATGGTGGGGATTTCCCCGAGGCTTGCGGAGTTTTCTCAGAGTTACGATCCTATCATGCATGCAATTTTGCGTATGCTTTCTTCCCTTAACCTCATATCATAAGCATTTTCCCCAAATTAACCAACATTTTCATATAGTTTTCCTAACTGCGTAGATGTGCCACTGCATATTTAATGGTTCCCCCATGTCTAGATACTTAAAATATTTCTAAGTTTTACAGTAACCAATGCTGAGATGGACATCTTTGCAAAAGAATGGTCCCACTGCTCTCCAGAAGGGAGCACGTGCATTTTAGCTGCGTGGTTATTGTCTTGTGTGTTCTCATTTAAATGGGTGTGAATTTGCTTTTTCTTTTTAGGAATCATTCACTCCTTTATTCATTTATTTGAAAAGATTTTATTTGGAAATCTAATACGTGGGAACACAGTTCTAGCACTGGCAGTCTCAGAGAGCAAGAGAGACAAGGCCCCAGCCCACGTGGCACTCACAGAAACAAACACCGCGAAAGAGAGGCAGAGGTTGGCCAGCACAGGAAGAGAGGCGCTGTGGGAGAAGCGAAGGCGCCCGAGGCGTGGGAGTGCCCGGGACACCAAGGGCCTCCCTGAGATGCAGCCTTGGGGTAAAGACCTTAATGAAGGCAGGGAGCAGGCAGGCATCCAACAGGGATTATTACTGAGGCTGAAAATGTTTTCAATATTGATCGTATTGGGCTCATTCCTTAATGAGACGTGTGGCAGAGGCTGTCCTCCCTCCCCAGCTGCTGCTGTTGGCTTCAAGCAATGCTACCAACCCGTCCCCTCCATGTGTTCCTCTCTAAATGGAATCACAGTGCCTGCTTCACCTCCCCACTGGGTTCTGTGAAAAATTAGAGGGCTGGTGCAGATAATCCCACTAAGTCAGCCGCAGACCAGACACGAGGTTGACCCCTCTGCAGCTTGTCACTGAATGCCAGTCTGATGTGACTCCTATGTGGAGTCCTCTGACCTCCTTGGGGGCCTCAGTGTGTAAACAGGTGCCAGGCTGAGCCACCCCCTCGAGGCTCCCTCCCCCTCGCATGTGGCTTAATGTTTCAAAACCAGTTTTGGAGAAGAATCCTCCCTGCGGTGGCTGTGCTCCTAGGAAGGACCCGGCAATCCCGCCCCTGCCCAACAGGCGTGGACACCTGCGGCACTTCCTTCCAGAGCCCCGCAGCCTGGACAGGAAGTTACCTCGCTGTTCCCACCCAGGGCCACTCCAAAGCTGTGCTGAAGAAAACCTGCCTGCAGGGAAGTGATCAGCGCTACGGTCAGAGGAAACCTAGTTCCTCCTGACCTCCCCTTGGCCCTAACCTGAGACGCCTGGGGCCGGAAATAGAGAAGCCTGCTGTTAACCTCAGTGTCCCCGGCATTCTGCACAGGTCACGAGCCCTGTGTTCCCTGTGTGTCTGCCCATGAGTGCCATATTCGCACACCCAGGCCGGGTCCACCGACCTAGCCTGCTTTGGGAGTGAACTGCCAGCTGCTTTTTACGGGACAGTCCTCCGGAACATCCCTCTGGTGCTGCAAAGCCAGTTCTCAGCGAGACTTGCTACCTTCCATCCCAAGTGCCACTCCCGGTCATGGTTTCCTGTCCCCGGTGATGGCGCCGCGGCCCCTGGTCCTCAGCGTCTCTGGGGTCCTGCCTCCCGGGGCGTTCAAAGACAGCCTCCCTGAGCAGCACCCTCCCTGATCCCCAGGGCTACCCTGGCCCAGCAGCATCCAGTCCTTCCACTGGGGCTCTCTTGCGCCTCCAGTCCAGCCTGGAACCCCTGGCACAAAATGTCTAATGTGCCTCTCTCAGCCCCCTGTTTTCTCCAACTGTGTTGTTCAAAGACTGTGGTTCTCAGACCCCGTAAATCAAAATCTCACAGCTGTCTGATGGAAGTGCAGATTCCTGGGTCCATTGGCTGAAGCCAGATAGCTGGTTGGGGCCTGCAAGTGATTCTGACATCCAGTGATGTTGGAGAGCCAGTGACCTGCCCGTGGAGTACAGACTCCTTCGCTGGCGTTGAGGCTCCCCACGGTCTTCCTGGATGAGCTCCAAACCTCCTTTCCGGCTCCTATGCCCTGGGTCCCACCCCCAGCCCAGACTACCTGCTGTTCCACTGTCACACGGGAGGAGTTACTGCCAGGCTGGGCCCTCCGCCTAGAATTCCTGCTTCTATGGATTGAAATCTCATGACTTCGAAGTTCAGGGGAAACGCCACCTTCTTCATGATGCGTTCTCTAGTTCCCCCAGCTGCCTCCTCCCCTTTCCACTGTGTCATCAGTGTCTTTCATTCCACCTTCAGCTGCCCTGGAGGGTGACACTGTCCCTGAGTGAGTTGACGTGCCCCCAGTGCCAGGCCAAGGGACTGTGCGTGTCCCCTCACAGTGGCTCCGTGTCCTAGCCATCCTTGTGTCTTCCTCCATGACTTGGTTCTGTGCCTCACAAAAGCTATTGGGGTGAAAGAAATCACAGAACCTGAGAAGAAACCCATGCTTTATTCAGACTCGGGATGCGATTCTAGCTTGAAACCATTGCAAGAGGAACGCCACCAATGTCAAGTCCTGCTTTTGCGAGCCCCCTTGCCAGAAGGGAGGGAGCATGTGCAGTAGAATGTCTCCTCACTTCACAGGCCAGGGCGCCACTCCGAAGCAGAGACTCAGGAAAAGGCAGAGGAGTGTTCACTGGCACGTGGGGAGTGCAGCATGGGATCCCAGTCAGGAGGGGTGGAGGGGAGGAGGGCGCGGCGCGTCAGCAGGACGGACAGTGGCCCCGCACCACGCAACATGGCTCCTGCTTACGTTTCTCTGAGAGGCCTGGTGACACCATAGATTCCGTGGTCCCTGGAAAAGTAAAGTCCCTCCTGGGGTTGCGCAGTGCGTGCTGGGACACCTTCCTCCACTACACAAATGAAAAAGCCAACAGAATCTCGCTCCGACTGCCACAAGGGTGCCTTCTCTGTAACTCTCAAGTGTCCTTCTGATGCCAGATGGCCCCGTGTTAACCGGGATATCAAAGTGAACACATCCTGGAACTTAACTTTGCAACTGGAACTTGAACTTGATTTTCAAATGGAATTCGGAAGTTTCCATGAATTAAAAAAGGAGGATGGTTTATAATGCATAAACCAGACTGGTAGAGGAGAAGAATGTCTCAGGGGCTTTTTATACAGACAGTATAAAAAGAAGTCAGGAAAGAGTACAAACTTCACCCCCAAAAGGAAGGTAAATAACTTATAAAATAAAAAGTTCACATAAATCACAAATTAGCAACATTTAACATTTTAAGCTTCCCAAAAGTTCTGTGCAGCTCATCCTTGATGAACATGCCCAGATGGAACCTGGAAGAATTAATTTGTGAAACTGTGATGTTCTCATCAGAGACTCATCAGCCTTGAACATCAGAGTGCTCAAGGTAAAGCAAAATACATCTGCCAAAGAAGCGTAATTAAAATACTCACAGCATAACTCCTGAGATCTTATCTTTGATATAAGTTAGCTCCATTTACACTTAGCAGATAATACCAAATTAAAACAGAGACTAAATTCAGTGAGCAGAGAAAACAGCCTAGCCCATGGATGTATTCTCAATGCACTGCCTCCTGGCTTTGGTGCTTTTGCAAAGAATTGAAAGAAAAAGCACAACATTCAGAATAGAAAGGGAATTTCTGAAGGGAGTTTCATAACTGAAATTTCAGTTTGAACTGGATGAGGGACGCTGTTTAGTTCAGTGACCACTGAGGACCTCTGGCAGGCTTCGGGGTGTGCAAAGACAGCCAGGATTCCGCCCGCCCCGGTGGAGGGCCCCACAGCACAAAAGGACCAAGAAGCAATGGCGAGAGGACAGCCAGGGTGCTCACAAGCTCAGCAGGAAGGAGGCCACATCTCCATGGAAGTCTCAGGATGGTTCTGGTAGAATTGTCCTCTTGAAACCCTCTGCTGCCATTATTGGGTGCTGTCCAACATGCCTTATGCAAAACACTGACAAAAGCATACACCTTTCCGGAATGCTGGCACGTGCTGTGCAATGCCCAAACTGTCCCTGTGAGTTGAATGCCCTGGCAGGATGCATGTCCACTCCTGCAGGGCTGTGGGTGCCTCCCTTGTCTCATTCCTGTGCTTCAACCCTTCCCAGAACTCTGAAGGTTTGAGATGAACTGACTGAGCCACACCTAGCGCATGAATGAGCAGCAGGGCCTCTCTGCAATGGCTGCTTCAAGGGCCACAGAATAAGCATTGCGTGGTGCCCCCAGTTATTCCCTCTTTTGCTCATTGGACCACCCTGATAAGCTGCAGGGAGGCAGGAACCTCCTCTAAGGCAGCAGGAGAGGGGTGGATGGTGCAGCTGACAGGTGCATCTCACACCTCCGTGTTCTCCATGGGGACGGAGGTGGGCTAAGAGGCGAGTGGGGCAGAGGCCTGGGCCAGCATGAAGTGTCAGGAGTAAGGGGGGAGAAGACTGGAGGGGGCAAATCCAGGAGGCAGCTGAGGCTGCACTGTGCAAATACAAGCCTGGTTACGTCTGTGTAGCTTAGCTTCCCCGGCCCACCTGAGCCAGAGCTGGGTCTGCCCGTGCTCCCGCTTCTATTGACATCCAGCATCTCCAAATGACCTCTCCCATCTCAATGGGCTCATCTCCGAAGCCGAGTCTTACAGCCTGCTTCTCCTCCCCACCAGGCTATAGCGGGAAATCACTGAGGAAACTATGGTTGAATGCATCGCACGGCCTCTCTGGTGCCTGAGAGAGGCTTCACAGCCAGCAGGCTGCCGCTGGTGGGCAGGTGCTGCATGGAGGTACCGCGCCTCCCGTGCAGTGAGTGGGAAGGGCAAGGAGAGCTTGTCAGGGGAGTGGGCCAGGCTATCATATCAGATGGGCCAGGCCTCGCGTCGCTCTCTGCATCCTAAGAAATGTCTGGACTTGAGTGCATGGGTTTGTGGTACTGCAACGCCACAGTACCTTGGGGAGCCCCCAGGCAAGCCCAGAAAGTTCTGGGAGGCCACAGCCCTTCACTCAAGCTCAAAGGTTCAAAGCAGGGATTCCGTGTCACACTTGCGAAGGTGCCCACCCCAACAGAAGCTGTGGCTCTGCGGGACACGTGCGGGGCAGACCTCTAAGGCCTTGTCCCAGTGGAACCGCCCTCCCACTTGGCCTGGGTAGCCGCTCACGCTTCTGAAACGGGAAAAATCAACTGCATTCCTGAATGGGAGCCTCAGAGCATTAGAAAGGGTAATGTTCCGATTTTTTAAAGCTAAACATACGTGGAGGGAAGCTGAAAGAGGACTTTTGATGAGTCACCTAATGTTGATGTTGAAATAAACCTAATGACCCTCTGGCTAAAATCTGTTCTCGCTCGGGAAGCACCTGAACCCTCGTTCTCCTGCCGCTGCTCTGACCTCTGGAAAGCAAGCAGCAAAGGCACACTCAGCAGCTCCCACTCCAAAATGCCCTCCCGAGTCCTCCCAAGCAGCCAGAGGACAACTCCACACCCAGGACCCAGAGTGGGAACCAGGCCTCAGGTTCCTGACCCATTTGTCATTGCCCAGGGTCCTCCTGCCAGGAATCCTCCTGCATCCTGCCCTGCCTAGAGAAGCCCAGCTCTTCCATCAAAGTTCTGCTCAAATGTCACTGCATGTTACGTCTTCCTCACACACGTCCACTAGCCTTACTGCACCAGGCTTGGTCTGCTGAGCCATGTGTGGGGTCTTTCCTTCCCAACCCTTCTCTCCCTGAGAGGTGCAATGACCTCATATTGAGGCTGTCCACTCCTCCACTCCCAACCCCATTCACCAAACCTGGGAGGCACTAGCTTAATGCATCATGGTTAAAAGAAACAAATGGTTGAATTGCACAGAGAAGACACTGTTTCCCAGGAGATGTGCCCTGCACAAGATCCCTGCAGCACATGCTGGGAGGCTCTGCCCAGGTAGCGCTTGGGAAAGAAGGATATATGCCCTGGGCTGCTGGGAGCACTGTGGAAACTCTGGGATCCCCCTCCTCCTAAGGGCTGTGCTACCCTCATTTGGAAACAATACAGAGGCTTCTCTCCTGCAAGAAAACATGCCCCCTGCCCACCCACGATCCACCTGGCTGGGGAATCTGCCTAGCTGGGGACCAGGTGGGCATGCTAAGGAGGAATGGGGCTGTGCCTGAAAGAAAGAGGTGCCAGCAGGATCCAGGAGAGTGCTCATGGTCCTGGGATCTGAGTGCTGGGCCAAGGAGGTGTGGGGAGCATGGATTCATGTAGGAGAGAGTGGTTCAGTCTGTGGCCATGCTCCTGGGACACAGCACTGAGCACCCAGCAAGGCCCCAGGAGATGCTGAAACACACAGCTAGGATGGCTCCCAGGAACGTGAGACAGCACTGACTACAGGAAGCCAGGCAGAAGTGCTGCAGCCAGGGCGTGCTGCAGGAGAAGGGCTGGGAGGATAGAGCTCGCGCAGTGCGTCAGAAATCTTCACATACTACTTGTCCTCAGTACGAGCCAAGGTAGGGGTGAGGAGCAGCCCACTTACCAAAACTCTCGAGACCCCTTGGGGAATTTGTGCTTCTCGTTTCCGCAAATCTGGGCTCTGCAAGGTTCCAGGAGACACAGCAAGGGTGCCACTAGACTCTAAGCTATGGGAGGCCTCTGGGAGGCTCCTTAGGTGGAGGTTGGCAGCAAGAAGGCCCATGTTGACCCTGGTCATCAGGAGGTGTGGAGCTGCTGCTGTACAATGGGGCAGGACCCCGGCAACCCATCCAGGCACCTCTTGGCTCTCCCTGTGTGTATTGATGGAAAATGGTACGTGGAGGTGCCGCACCCCTGGACCAGGAAGGGCACGGTGACCAGTTCAAAGCCCTCAAGGATGAAGGCGTGGGTCTGGCCACTGAGCTGTTGAGGAAAGGTGGGAGCATCTAGAAAGGACAGAGCAGGAGGCACTCGCTGAGTCTTCACTGGGGTTCCAGCTGCAGTGGCTGAGGCTGGAATTTGTTCCACTAACTTTCCTCCTCTAAGTTTTCTCCAGGATAAAGTTGCTATTTGAATTTCAGATAAACAACAAGTAGTTTCTTTAGTGTAAGTACATCCCAAATATTGCATGGAATACACCTACACTAAAACAAGCTACTCAATGTTTACCAGAAATGCCAACTTAACTGGGAGTTTTGCGTTTTTATTTGCTAAAACTGGCAACCCTCCTCCAGGGATGGAGGCCAACTGGAACCAGGAGGAGCTGCCCTCAGGAGCTATGGGAGGAAATGGATCACAGCAGAATGAGGTGTAGACTTGGGTGGATGTTGCTGTGCACTGCTTGGATTCCCACTTGGGAGTGAGAGGTTAATTCCCTCAGGTACTGAGACTACTCCTGAGAGGTGGTTCTCAGCAGGCAGCCTTCTGTGGTGATTGCTCCAGCTGGAGAAAACTGCCTTCCCAGGTCACGTCTCCTCTAGAGGCAGCTAGCACCCAATGCCAGCTCAGTCAGGGATGCGGGGGCCCTATCCCTTCACTCCATGTTGGAACAGGCTCGTCCTAGTTCCAGAGCTTTCTGCAGCGTTGACTGGAGTCCATTTGGCTTGGCATTGCATCACAGGCACCTCTCGGCCCAGTTCTGCTCCCTTCCCCTTGACTTCCAACCAAGCATGCTCCCTAATCATACATGCTAACCTCCATCTCAGAGTCTGCCACTGTCCCTGTTAAAGGCTGAAGGAGGACTAGGATCACTGTCAACAAAAGCACGAGCCAAGAGGCAAGACATAGTCATGTTTAGAGCTTATTACTATGAGCCACTCACTGCTTCTAGATGTCATGGTTCAAAGGTGATTGAAAGACAACTCTGTGTTTCCCAATGCCTGCCGGATAAATAACTCAGCATGGATGGTGAGACAGCATCTCTAACTTCGCCTGTCTCCCCGGTAAACTTGTTCCTCCTCCTCACTTCTTTATCAGGTTCTTGGTAATAGTAGTCCCCCCTTATTCTCAGGGGATAAATGTGTTCCAAAACCCCTAGCAGATGCCTGAAATAGAAGATAGTACTGAGCCCTTTATAGACTATGTTTTTTTCTGTACGTACATAGCTAGGATAAAGTGTAACTTATAAATTAGGCACAGTGAGAGATTAACAACACTAATAATAGCATCAAGCAATGATGACCATATGCTGTAATGAAAGCAATGATGACCATACGCTGTAATGAAAGCTGTGGATGCTGTTGCCCTCTCTAACGTCTCACTGCATGGCACTTGCCCTCTAATGGCCTGACGGCTGCCACATGGCTGACGGGCCAGCAGCATATACAGTGGGGTCCGCTGGACAACGCAGTGGTTCACATCCCAGAAGGGATGAAGCGGGACCCCGTGCGATGTCACCACCCTGCAAAGAATGGCATGCAACTTCAAACACGAAGTGTTGATTTCTGGAATTTTCCATTTCTTATTTTCAGACTGAGGTTGCCCTCAGGTAACTGAAACTGTGGAAAGGGAAACGGTGGATACAGGGGACTCCTGTGTCATTCCCGATCCTGGAAACCCTCCAGCAACCCCTGACTCCCTGACCGCCTCACTCCCTGCCGAGCACGTCCACTCAGCCCCGTACCTGCTTGTCCTTCCCTCCTTTGCCACCCATGCACCTGCCCATCTGAGAGCTCTCTGCCTCACCCCCGAGGCCTCCCCGGCCTCCTGACCATTGTTCCCTCTCGGGCAGTACCCACACTATGGCCAGATAAGTCCTCCTTTACTGTAGTTCTTACCTTATTACGGGGGAATATGAGCCAAAGCCATGTGACTCGCTGCCAGGTAGGAACTAACAGAGCCAGCACGTGCTTCTCCCGTATCCTTCTCTCCATCAGGTGGCCAGGAATGTTCTGGATCCCCATGGCTTTGCCATGGATATCTCATTTGAACAAGAAGTAACCCCCAGAATCTCAGGGGGTCTCGTTACCACAGCATAACCTAACCTTTCTAGAAAGATACACTCCTCTCTCCAGCATGCCCAGAGTCTTATGTGCGACAAGTGACGGTATGCTGTTTCACAAAATTTCGCTGAAAGAGCCATTGATAAACTTTAGAATAACCCAACATTAGGAGCTGTTACAAATGGGTGGAATTAGACAAAGCCATTTGCCTTTCACCTCTTGCTTCAGTTTTCAGAAAATTGCCCAAAGGTATTGCAAACCATCTGCATTTTCATTGGCTTGGTTAAGGAGTTGGCAGTATCAACTGGCCCTGTGTAAAGCCACGTCACTGCTTCTGTAGAGAGCATGACACGTCAGAGAGGTGGGAAGTGTTACCAGGACTCTTCTTAGAATGCTGGCAAGAAGAGCAGGTGAAAAGGGAAGAGCTGTTTATAAACAGGAAAAGGAGACTGCCTCACCTTGTATCCTTGGCTTCTCATTACGTCATCGATTACAATCACAAGTCTCATTTCCTACAAGCCTGAAAGTGGGTTCTACTCTGCATCTAGGAAAAAGCCCTGCTTACTAACTCTGTGCCCTCGAAGAGATCACAAGCTGGTCCTGAACACCCTGTGTCCTGGGAATGCTTACTGTCGAAGCTCTGCAAATTTCTCATTGAAGGCACTCAGGGCATTCTGCAAATTGAATTAGGAAAACGTATACAGCTCTACATGAAAAAATTCAGGTTTATGCTCTGTATTGTATTACCAAAGAATTTATCACTTTTCAAATAACATTCAATTATTTTAAACTGAGTGTGCAGTGAGAGCATTTATAATATAATCTCATTTCCAGAGTGTTCCATCCCAACTCCTCTCTGGTATAAGTAGCTTCGAAGGTTAGATTTTTTTTTTCCAGAGGATTAAACATTCGAGAAGAGTGGCTAAGAGGCAGCACCGGGTTTCTCTCATTTCCTCAAAGTGAATTTAGCCTGTGAAGAAGAATAAAGTGAAGGTCAATGGTTAGATCCATGGCTTAAAAAAAAAAAATGCAGCTTTCCTTACTCTGAATTTACCATAACCAAAAAGGCCACAAGGCAGCCATTGATGATCCTAAGTTACGACAGAAAGAAGAAAACACCTACTTAGGGTTAAACGAGGATTCGGTGGTCACCTGCTGCCAACCTCCACTTCACAGGGGAGGAGGATGAGGCCAGGGAAGACGTTCTTGCCCACGCTGACTTGACCAGAGGTGAAGCGCCCCCTCCTGTGACAGCCTGCACTCAGAGGCTGATTCTGAAATAGTCATGCCAAACGCAGCCAATCCCTGTGTATAAGGAGAAAAACCAGTTCCTCAGAGCTGTGTCCTTGGGCCAGCCATCTGGACCTCTCACAATCTCTTTCCTTCTCCCTACACTTGGGCTGAATCCCGCCTTCCCTGCCTGCCAGGTTTGGTTTGCGGGCCAAATGAGTGAAAGTCTGTGAGATGCCCCTAATTATTGAAGTGGGTAGTAAATGATAATAGCCCTGATTTGTTGAACATGATGATGTGCCAGGCATTGCGCAAAGCATCATTTCACCATCACAACAAATACTGCTGGGAGGCAGGGACACCCCCACCCTCCTTGTACACCCAGAAGTAGGACTTTGGTTAAATGGTTCTCCAAGGCCTCACAGCCTTGAAAACTCAAGCACTTACTTAATCCCCAATGATACTACCTTTTGGCCATGCAATGTGTCATGGCCAATAATTAGATTTGCAAACACATATAACCCAAGAGGATTAGAAGAGACATATATTCTATATAAATTACATGAAAATAACACTTTCAGTATTTTTCTGATTTTTTCTGGTAATTAAAAATGATTGCCCTTTATATTTCTTCATGGATACTGTTGCATTGTTTTTAGCCAATTGTAGCCCCTCCCCCTTTTAAAGAGTGAATTAGTGAGAAAATAGTGTTATCCAAGATTTTAAGAATCTATTGTGTGTGTGTGTGTGTGTGTGTGTGTGTGTGTAGGATGGGTTTTTCTAAAATATTTTACTTGCATGTGAATGTATAATTTTAAAGATTGGCTTTTAAAATACTGAATTGAGGTAAATTCAGCTTTTCTTGCAGACTCTTTATGATAAATGTGAAATTGAAAATGGAAATGCTCCATTCAGATGGTGTGCCAACTACAACCTCAACATACGGATAATTCACTAAATAAGTAACTTCCTCGTGGAATATCACAGTCAGCCTTTGTTTTGGGTACACATTCAATGAACTGATTTCCTATTAGTTTCTGCTTGTCAACAAGTTGTGTCATTTGCTGATAAATATCCAGCCTTTTACTAAGGAACACCGATTTTCTCAAGTCTCAGTGTGTGCAGGGGGTGGGAGTTTGGTGGGGAAGATTTTCAATTTGAGAACCTTTGCCGTTTTTTGTTTCAATCATGACTAAGATATAAAAGTCCTTGGTCACCATTGCCAGTTGCTACCTGTTCACTGCCTCCCTGAGGGGTAACGAGGCCATCCAGAGTTTCAGTGATTAAAATGTTTTATTATTTGTATTCACATCATCGTTAAGAAAAATAACTTCTAGTGGATAAATATGGCAAATGAGTAAACCAGAAGATGGCGTTGAAGATTAGCAATTACATTTAAAAACAAGGTAGTGGTGTGAAGGCTCAGAGTTTCACACGACTGTTGTTCTGAACTAAAAGCAGAGGATGTGGATGAGTGAGGGGAGGGTATGTTGAAAATGACTAAACCCGGTGCAGAGGACATGTGTACGAAAGTGCAAAATGCTCTCATTTGCCATTTTTGTCCTTAGCAAACTCTCTGGCATGTTTGTGAACGTTTGAGGGAAAGGTAACCACTGATTAAAATATAATGCAATAAGAAGGCAACGATTTTTGCTTTGTTCACTGATGTGTTCCGAGTGCCTAGGATGGTTCCTGACCAGTAGTAGGTGCTCAAAATATATTTGTCAAATGAATAAATCTGTGAAAGGAAAGGAAGAAAAACAGGTTGTGACCAAAACTTTTTGTGAACAAAACCCTGTTGTTTATTACACAGACTTTGGTAATGGAAAACTTACTTGGGTGAAATAAAAAATGGCATCCTGTTAATTTCTGAGAATGTCTGCTGGTTTTAGGAAAAGCACACCTATCCATACCTCACTACCTGTTTTCCTCTAGCCTAAACATAGTTTCTTCTTTGGTTAGGAGACATTGACCCAACATATAAGATTAAAACAAAAACTGAGAAATAAGTGAAATCAAAATCTTTTCAAAAGTTGCAGGTTGACCTAAGGTGGTGGTGGTCTAAAATCATATAGAAACCAGTGATCTGATGGTTTACCTGAAAATGCGAAGTAAATACACATACTCCGCATCCCAGACGATCGAAAGGTCAACGGGTGAAAGCTCAGGGGGTTAATTTTGCGATTAAAGACATCTTGGAAAAGTATGTAAAAGCCCTGGTCCACTTAAGTATTATTCCTATTTTGGGCTTTTATTTATTTATTTTGAGATGGAGTCTTGCTCTGTGGCCCATCTCGGCTCACTGCAACTTCAGCCTCCCGGGTTCAAGCGATTCTCGTGGCTAGTCCTCCCAAGTAGCTGGGACCACAGGCGCCCGCCACCACGCCCAGCTAATTTTTGTATTTTTAGTAGAGATGGGGTTTCACCGTGTTGACCAGGTTGGTCTCGAACTCCTGACCTCAGGCGATCCACCACCTCAGCCTCCCAAAGTGCTGGGATTACAGGCTTGAGCCACAGCGCCCACCTATTTTGGGCTTTTATACCCCACTAGTAAACTGCTTTCCTCCAGGTTGAGGTTAAAACGACATCATTTTAAGGTGAACTGAAGTCTGGAAGTGATTAAGCACTTGGACCTCTGGGGAATCCTCTCCCCGCCCCCATCTCTTTCATGCTAAGATAATTAAAACTTTGGGTCGGGGCATTGCCTGAGTCACTTCAATTCACCAGCCTAATAGATGCAAAAGGATGTAAGCATGTCAGCCACGCAGAGACAGTATTTGAATCAAGCTTAACTCCAGGGAGCTGGGCCATTTCCTATTTTCTTTTTAGTGAGTGCGATGTTCTCTAAACACCGCGGAGAGGCAGGGTTCTCGGCGATGGCCTTGCCAAGGGTGCTCCCGCAACCTCCACCTCCAGTTCTATTTGGACCATTCCTCCGTCTTCCGTTACACGCTCTGCAAAGTGAAGTCCCCTTCGCCCCGGATTCCCGCTACTACACGCCCCCCATTTCCCGCTCTGGCCACATCGCTGCAGTTTAGCTGTTGTTAGTGATTGACTGGCCTCCCGAGGTCCTGGCGCAAAGGCGAGATTCGCATTTCGCACCTCGCCCTTCGCGGGAAACGGCCCCAGTGACAGTCCCCGAGGCGGCGCGCGCCCGGCTGGAGGTGCGTTCCCCGGGCGCGGCGCGCGGAGGCTCGCCAAGGGCGCGGGAACCCAGCCCGGCCGCGGCAGCCCCCAGCCTTCACGCTGGCCCCGGGGCTCGCCCGCCCGGCCGGCCCCGGCTCTCGGCTTGCAAAGTCCCTCTCCCCAATCCAACCCCCGGCCCCCGCAGGCCTCGCCGCCCCGCCCCGCCCCGCCCCAGGCCCCGCCCCAGAGAGTTCTATAAAGTTCCTCTTTCCCACCTCGCACTCTCAGTTTCACCGCTTGATCTTGGGACCCACCGCTGCCCTCAGCTCCGAGTCCAGGGAGAGGTAAGGCCTGGAGTCGGGCAGGAGGAGGGCTGTGAGGCTGATACCAGACAGGACCGGGAGCGCGAACCAGAGGTTCGATCTCCAGGGCAGCGCAGGGTACCCCGGCTTCGGAGCGGGAAGGGAGCGCGCCGGGTCCTGGAGCTCCGACTCCCACCCCATCTGCGCTGAGCCGGGGGGCGCTGGTTTGGGCTCCAAGGCCCGCCTCCCAGAGCGCTGCCGGAGCCTCCCCGCCTGCCCTCCTCGCTCCTGCGACGGGGGTCGCCACAAGCTGGACGGGATGAGCTAACGGGACTGTCGGGGCCCCAGCAGTGGCTGAGGCGGGGCCGTCCAAGGCACACACGCAAGACGGCACAATTGCCCGCGAGAAACAGCCCCGGCCCTGTGGACCCCAATCCGAGGCTCCTTCCCCTGCTCTTCGTTCCTAAGGGGCCCAAACGCACGGCGGCCTCCAGCGCGGCGCTCACCCGCTAGCGCAGGGGAGGAGGAGCTCCACATTCGGGTCGCTCCGAGCCTTGCGTGCGGTGGCCTAGCCGGCCTGGCGCGGTCCCTGCCTCCCAGGCTCCGCAGCTGGCGTCGCCCTCTCCCGCGCCCTCCCCGCCTCCGCTCTCCCGGGCCTGCTCCGGGGTCGGGCGGACGCTCTGCGCGCGGAATCCCCCGCTGCTGGGCTGCAGCCCCCGCGTCTGCGCCACTTGTTGTTTGCGGAGCCCACTTAATGCTCGCCAGCTGGGCAGGGATAGGGGTCCTATTCGGGGCGAAGTGTCTGGATGCGAGCAGGGAAAGCGCAGGGCGGAGGAACCCAGTGCTGCGCCCCTGGAACGCCCGGCCGCAGGCGAGGTCCTCCGCGCGTGGAGGCCGCCAGGCGAGTGGAAACTGACAGAGTCGCGGGGAAGGGGCGAGAAACGGTTTGGGAGTGAGCGAAGAGAAGGGAGAGCTACAAGTGAGTGCGGACGGAGGGCCAGGAGGGGTGGCGGCTGGATGGGGAGAGTGTGCAAAACGAGCGGCGAGTGTCGGGAGCCTCTGGGCTGCGGGTGCGTTACAGGAGTGCAGAGGTAGAACAGGAGGGTAGGGGCCTTCGCGGGGGCCCAGCTCGGAAGGCGGACGACTGTGCCCGCCCAGGGGATGCGCCCGGGCCGGCCGCCAAGGTGCCTTCTTCCGGGGGCCTGGACGACCCCGACGCGGCACGCGCGCGCTTCGCAGCCTCAGAGACGCCAGGGCCTCGTGGTCACTGACACAGGGGATCGGGGCGGGGTGCCCGGAGTGCTGTGCCTCGTGGCTGAAGGGCAGCTCTTCTCCCCGCAGTGCAGAGCAGAGCGGGCGGAGGACCCCGGGCGCGGGCGCGGACGGCACGCGGGGCATGAACCTGGAGGGCAGCGGCCGAGGCGGAGAGTTCGGCATGAGCGCGGTGAGCTGCGGCAACGGGAAGCTGCGCCAGTGGCTGATCGACCAGATCGACAGCGGCAAGTACCCCGGGCTGGTGTGGGAGAACGAGGAGAAGAGCATCTTCCGCATCCCCTGGAAGCACGCGGGCAAGCAGGACTACAACCGCGAGGAGGACGCCGCGCTCTTCAAGGTCTCCGGCCTCGGAAGCCGGCGGGGGCGCGGCGGGGAGGGCCCAGCGATAGAGCCCGGGGTCCCCGGGGACCGCGCGGGGCGGACGGGCGGGCGGCGGAAGCGTCAGGTGGCGCCGCCGGAGCCACAGGGGGAGCAGCGGAGGCCTCAGCTCCTGGGGGGCCTGCGGGGAGCCGGGTGCAGGGAGACCCCTGGAGGCTCGGCGCGGCCCGGGGAAGGGCGGCCAAAGGCTTGAGGGGTTTCGGTTGTTGGTCTGTGCGTTCTCGTTTCCACGCGAGCCTCCCGCCCTCCCTCCGGATTCCTGGCTGCCTCCTCCGTCCGTGGGTCTCTCTGTCGGTGCGTCCGCGCCTGTGCCGGCTTCTGTCTTCGTCTCTCTCCCCGCGTCTGTCTCTGTTTCTCTTTCGCTGCTTTTCTCTCTGAGTCTCTCTCTGCTTGTTTTTCCCGAGGTCAGCCTCTCTCCTCTCCGGCTGGCTCTCTTCGGGTAGTCCCACCTCTGTGTCTTTCTCTTCTTTCCCCCATCGCTCTGGAACTCAGGGCCTCTGTCTGGATCTGTCTGCCTTATCCTTTGCGCGAGTGCACACACGTGTGTCCCTGTGGCGATTGTTCTCCCCTAAGGCAGTTTGCCCAGAGAACTACGCGTCTGGGCCCAGCCCCCACCTGTGGGCAGAGAGGGGAAGGGGACTTCCTCCGGGAATTTGGTCTGAATTTGCTGAGTGCCTCAGCTGTGCGGCCATCCAGATGTCTCCTGTGGGTGGCAGCTCACACCGCAGCTGTCCTTAGTCCTAGGCTAGCCCACCTCAGACACTGGGTGGGTAGAGCCCCCTCAAGGAACCGCCGCATCTCACTCTACCTTTTATAAATACCCAGAAAATGTGTCTTCAACTCGACGGTGATAGGGTCCAGGATGGAAAATCATTTTCCTAGAGGATAGCTGGGGTCTTTCAGTTTACATTTTGAGCAACGGTGTAAATCTGAAGGACCTATGTACTATTCTTTCTTTTAAAAATACAATTGCAAGATTCCTTATAAAATATCTGTATTTTGGGTTTAGCGTGGTGGCTCACACCTGTTATCCCAGAGCTTTGGGAAGATGAGGTGGAAGGGTGCCAGTGCAACATAGTGAGACCCTGCCTCTGCAAAAAATAATCATAAAAAAAATTAGCCAGGCATGGTGGTGAACACCTGTAGGCCCAGGGCCCAGCTACTCTAGAGGCTGAGATAGGAGGACCCTAGAACTCAGGAGTTCGATGCTGCAGTGAGCTATCACCATGCCACTGTACTCTAGCCTGGGCAACAGAGCAGGACTCTGATTCCAAAAAGAAAGCTAATAAACCGGACCTGTATTTTGACTTTTCATTCTCCTCATTCTTTCCCACCAGGCTTGGGCACTGTTTAAAGGAAAGTTCCGAGAAGGCATCGACAAGCCAGACCCCCCTACCTGGAAGACACGTTTGCGATGTGCTCTGAACAAGAGCAATGACTTTGAGGAACTGGTCGAGCGGAGCCAGCTGGACATCTCAGACCCGTACAAAGTGTACAGGATTGTTCCTGAGGGAGCCAAGAAAGGTAGGGGCTTTCCTGAATTCGGGTCACCTAACAGAGGCAGCCAGATCCTTGAGGCACCTTAACTTCATTCTGAGCATCACTGTCTGGCTTTCTTTTGTATTGCCTGCCTGCCTGCCTTCTGCCTCACGGTGAAGCCCAGCCTCCTTGCCTGAGTTAATGTGGGTCACAAGTTGAAATTCCTGTGGTGTTTAGCATAGGAGAATTAATCACACTGTATGCCTCAACGTATGTGGGGGTGTGTGTGCATTGAATGTGTGTTTTCCAGTTAGTCTTTCAAAAAGAAAAAGAAAAGAAAAAAGAAACCTGGATAACTTGTTAAAATTTACTTGTCTAATAGTCTTTAGTGAGTAACTATTTTGCAGAAGAGGAGTAATGAGAGGAATATCTCATTACTATGCATGGTAATAAAACTGTCAACTTTTAAAGTGTAACATGGTCAGCTGAGGTGTTTATTAAAAGTCAGGTTCCTGGACCCCTCTTTTCAAGATTCTGACCAGTGTGTCTGGAAGAGAGCTCAGGAATCTGCATCTCGAACAAATCCTTCAGGTGACCTCACTTGGGAAACATCTGGCTGGCGGGGTTCTTTATGTCACAAGGCACATTCGCATGCTATCTGTCATGTATTTCTCTACTTGTCCTATACAACTCAGACCTTGTAAAAAAAAAATCAGTTTAGTAGCATGAACAAATAACTTCCCAAGGGAGTTGCTGAAAAATACCTTATTTGTCAACACCGTGTTATGCATTCTAAGAACTAAATGCTCAGGTATTTTTACAAGATTTGACGTTTAGTTAGGTCAGTTCCTGTTTTTACTTTGTGCCATTTCCCTTTTCCCCAAACACGTAGGAGCCAAGCAGCTCACCCTGGAGGACCCGCAGATGTCCATGAGCCACCCCTACACCATGACAACGCCTTACCCCTCGCTCCCAGCCCAGGTATGGTGGGGGCACTGGGCTCCCTGAGGGCAAGGCTGTGTGGGCCAGCTGCCCACATGGCCAGAGAACCACAGCAGCCTAGACAGCAGGACTTGCCCTTTGCTATGGCTGGCCCAACAGCCCAGAAAAACCCCAGGTCACTGAACGAACGTCTCACTCTCCACATGGTGCTGCCGTTGGTGTGGGTTTTAAGCAGGGGAGGGTCGGGCGTGTCCGCCTGTTGGAATATGCGTCTCAGGTCTTCTGGGGAACAGATGGCTTTGTGGGAGTGGAAGATTTTGGAAGTAGTGCCTTATCATGTGAAACCACAGGGCAGCTGATCTCTTCAGGCTTTCTTGATGTGAATGACAGCTTTGTTTCATCCACTTTGGTGGGTAAAAGAAGGCAAATTCCCCTGTGGTACTTTTGGTGCCAGGTTTAGCCATATGACGAAGCTTTACGTAAAACAGTACAAGTATCTCCATTGTCCATTATGATCCTCCGTGGGTGTTTCCACTTAGTGTGATGAACGATTCACTCCAGTCTTTTCAGATGATGAAATGCTTCGGCTGTCAGTCTAATAAGGGATTCCTTGAGGGGTTTGGAGGCTATAAAAGCACCCCCCGTCTCAATGCCAGTGCTTCTTAGTGCTTCTCATCTCAGCCTCTCCTGCACTCCTTTAGCAGGTTCACAACTACATGATGCCACCCCTCGACCGAAGCTGGAGGGACTATGTCCCGGATCAGCCACACCCGGAAATCCCGTACCAATGTCCCGTAACGTTTGGACCCCGCGGCCACCACTGGCAAGGCCCAGCTTGTGAAAATGGTAAGGAGGATACCAGGGCAGGAAACAGAAGAGCTAATTGCTAATTTGGCCATGGGCCACGGTGAATCCTGGTCTGTCCTGGGCAGCACCAAAGCTCTTTCCCCTTCTTAGAGGCTGCGTGTGCATCTCAGGGGACAGGAGGGTTTTCTCACTCCTGTGGGATGGTGGCATCCCACAGCCAAGTTTACTCTCAGGATCCATGCTAGGCACTGCCCTTCATGGGATCTTATTTAAACACCACAGAGATCACTCCAGGCAGTGGAAAACAGCCCCCACTTTTTATATAGAGAGGAGATTGTGGAAGCTCATAAATAATAAGTAGGGATGCTGGGAGATTATTGAGCTGGTATATTTCTCTCGAATAGTGGTGTGTTCATTGTTGCTATTGTTGGTATTAGAGGAGAGGTGATACTAAAAAAGGAATGGAAAAATACCAAGGCAAACACATAAAACGTCTCTACAGGTGCCTACCTACCATTGGGTCCCAGAGAGACTTACTGATTCTGGATTAGATGTGGTCCCCTGCCCTCAGGATTTCCCCACACATCAAAATGAGCTCCCTCAGCAGAAGCTCTCATTAGCTGGGTGCAGGGAGAATCTAGCAATGCAGTAACTCAGGCCTTCAGGACTTTTGAGTTAGTTACTTAAATAGAAGTCCTGAGACAGGTCAACACACTGAACCCTTTGGATGTTTTAGGAATATTTGTTCCTTTGCAATTTGGCCTTTTTTTCCCCAGTCACGTTCAGGTTATCCTTGGTGCAGGTAGTGAAGAGGTGAACCGCTCTTTAATGTTTGTACTGAGTGGCATGTTCACAGAAAAGCTCAGAATTCAGTTGCATTGGGTTTTCAAGAGGGATTTGCAGCAAGGGCTGGTTTCCAGTGTGGTAGTGGAGGAATCGGCTAACATAAAAGTAGTTCCTGAAATTCAGACTTGTGTTCAGTGCTCTGGCTCTATGGAATTAGTAACCATGGGAAAGAGGCGATGCTTGGATCTACGTAAAGTGATGGAGTAGGTAGAGACCTGTCTTGAAGCATCGGTAACAGTAAATGAAGCAGCAGCAAGATCAGGTGTTCTGTGCCACGTTCTTTTTCCATTCATGTTTCATACAACATTGTCTTCAGGAACGTGGTCCAGTCTTCTCCCAACCACAAGAGACAAGCAAAATAAAAATGGACTAAACAATTTGTTAGTTTTTAACTGGGCTCTTTGGCACAGACTCAAGTAGACCTGAACTCTCAGCTCTGTTGTGAACCCGCTTTGTGAACAAGGACAAATCATGTCATCTGTCTCTGAGCCTCAGTCTCCCTGTTGGTCAGTTACAGAGAGAGCGCTCCAAGTTTCCTTCCAGAGCTGCGCACTGGCTCGTTTCTCCATCAGCTTTGGTTTTCCAGTGGGTCTCCAGCTCATCTTTGCCTCACAAGAGTGTGCCCTGCTAGTCGCTGGTGCTGGGAGTGGGTGGGAAGGTGATTGGGCGCCAGCCCCTTCCTTCCCAGACTTCACACACACACCCCAGGAAGCCCCGCAGTGCGTCGGACTCTCTGTCTAGACATCATCTGATTTTTATTTGCAAATGCAGGTTGCCAGGTGACAGGAACCTTTTATGCTTGTGCCCCACCTGAGTCCCAGGCTCCCGGAATCCCCACAGAGCCAAGCATAAGGTCTGCCGAAGCCTTGGCGCTCTCAGGTGAGTGCAGGGTTTGGTTCTGGAGGCACCGCAGGAGGCCAGCCTCTGCTGCCAGCTCTGTCATCTTTGGGCAGATTCGATGGGACTCTAGACACTTGCTTTGCTCCCCCTGGGGTCTGGAGTAGATGTAGACGCATCCTGTGTGTGAGGTGACCAGAGTGATTTAGGAGCACCATTAGAAAACCTGGCATCACTGCTTGTGGTTCTGCTGACAGTTTCAGCCACTGGCTGGAATGGAGTCATTTTGGCTTCTTCACTGGCACCTCTCCAAATTTCTAGGAATGTGCCTTTACCTTTACCAAGGGCCCCTCTTCAGCCAACATTCTCACAATGTGGAATAATTGCTGGTAAGTGTAGAAGGGCTTCTCATTTTGAGAAGCTGATCATCCTTCCAGGTTGAGCCACAAATAAGTCCTCCTCCTCTGCCCGCTGGGGACATTAGTTCTGGTCCCTCATCTTTAAAACATTGATGTGCCTAAAAGTAATACACATTTTGGTCTTCCTCTGAACTTTAATATAGCTTGCAAACAAATATGGATTCAATCTGATTTTTAAAGTTTTATTTCTAAAAAAAAAAAAAAAAATCCCTGCACCGTGGAGATCTTACCTACTATAAAGAAGGCACCTCTAGGCTTGCCAAGCGTACGTGCTATATGTATATTTATCTTTTAGATAATATTTTGGATTGTTTTTAAATGGGATTTGTTTTTATATTAAAACCAAATAGCTTAAGGTTTGGAATTCTCATCTTGCCCTCTGGCACCTTTAAAAATCAGTGATGAAAAATACTAACTAAATTCTGAAGGTTTCAGGGAGGCGAGAGTTGTGGCACTTTTGCTGCTCAGAGGGGAGCTGGAGTTGGACCTGCCAGCTCTTTCTGGTTGCGAATGAGGCTTGCACCTTTTTTCTGAGATGCTCTTGAGTAACTGAGGATGCCCTTTGGGAGGAGGTGCTTCTGAGCAGGAAGGCTTGTGTTTGTTTTCAGAAACTTTCAAACCCTTGTCTTGAACACCTAAGACTTGTGTGGGTGCCTAAAGAGTAGGAAATAAACAGCTATTTATATCTCGGCAACCTCGTGATTTCTGATGACATTAAATGAAATGAAACCTGCCCCGAGAATCACCTCGAATGGCCAACACCCACTCTCTTTGGGGCGCACTGTCTGACTCGCTTTCAGTGTGTTGAAGCAGAGAATTGAGGCAGTGATGTGGGTTAAGTCTCAAAACCTGCTATTAAGGAATAAGATAGTTTTGTGGGTTTCTTTTTTTGGTATGCATGATACAGATTAATTATCAGCCATGAGTGCATTTATTAGATAACTGTGATTCCCATTGATTTTGGGGTTCCATGCAGTCACCAGTGGCAGCTGCCTCCTGTCTGTGCCACTCCCCTGCAGTCGGGCTGAGGAGCTTGTGCAAACCTAGCCTGGTTCTTTCGACTCATGGGTGATATTTTAAAGAGGTTTCAGAAATCAACAAAACGTTTGTAAATGGATTCATGTGGTTTAAAGTTTCAGAGAGCACAGTTTTAGAGTTCTTTTCCAACTTAAACACAAAGCCCAGTGGGAAATTCAGCAGACTTTACATGAACTTTTAGAGTACTTTTCTCATTAATTTCTTTCTTTTCACAAGAATTAATTTTGTGATAAAAACGCCACATATCCAGTGTGGAAAACTAATTTAAAAATCAGAAAAACAAAAATGGAAAATAAAAACATCACATTCTACCACCCAGAAATCATTAACACCTCAGTGCTAACCCTTTAATGTGTATATGTGTGTGTGTTTATATATAAATTATATAGACATAAATAATTAAGCACCTAGTTATATACATAATTTATATATATGTACACACACATACACACTTGTGCTTTTTACCTAAACGATGTCATGTTATTATTTTGGGGACCTTTCAGGTATGTGGACCGACTTGCTTCTCTCTGAAACACCTTTATATTTTTTGCTAGTAGAAATTAAACTTAGGGTTCATTTCCTCCAAAGTAAAAATTGATTTGCTTAAAGATGAATTTTCGTTCAGTGACACATGACTTAAATGACATCACCACTATCATCATCATCATTCACAAATAAGACTTAGTAAGTTCTTAATAGTGATGCTCTATAATAAGAATTCAACTTACATTTCCAGAAAATTAATGAAAGATACACTCGTCCCTTAAAAAAAGAGTCAGTGGCCACATACATTTGTAATACACTGGTTTAGACAAATTAAATGGGTTTCTTTCCACGGGACTCCTCTAAGTGTTGACCCAGCTCATGCTGCCTGTGGATCTCTGGAGGAGACAAGGGCACGCGGCGTTTCCCAGGCCTCCTTGATGCGGGAACCTTTTGTTCCCCCACGGAGCATGTGGGACACTAGAGTTCCACCACAGGTGCTTGGCTCTGTGGAGTCGCTGGCCTCGAGGTGGTGTTCTTGGCCCCCAGCACTGACTCCGGAGCTTTGTGTTTGCAGACTGCCGGCTGCACATCTGCCTGTACTACCGGGAAATCCTCGTGAAGGAGCTGACCACGTCCAGCCCCGAGGGCTGCCGGATCGCCCATGGACATACCTATGAGGCCAGCAACCTGGACCAGGTCCTGTTCCCCTACCCAGAGGACAATGGCCAGAGGAAGAACATTGAGAAGCTGCTGAGCCACCTGGAGAGGGGCGTGGTCCTCTGGATGGCCCCCGACGGGCTCTATGCAAAAAGACTGTGCCAGAGCAGAATCTACTGGGATGGGCCCCTGGCGCTGTGCAGCGACCGACCCAACAAACTGGAGAGAGACCAGACCTGCAAGCTCTTTGACACACAGCAGTTTTTGTCAGGTAAGGCGCCTCATTATCTCTTAGAATGGAGGTGGCGATGGCCCGCCTGCCACAGGGGTCAGAAATGACAGGGCCCCTCCCACCCCAGGCTGCGGCCTTCCTCCTGTTGACTCCGGTGCCCACCGGTGCTTGGGGCTTGACGCCGGTGGAGAGCTTCTGTCTGGCTCTGTTGTGGGCAGAGAGTCCGGATCAGATGGTCCAGGTGGACTGTGGCTCAGGCTGTACTCTTGCAATTCTGGTTTTCAACAGTCACCTCTTAACACAGTTCCATTTTATTGCACTATGATCTCAACAAACTCATCTGCTAATGTGGCGGCTCTTTTCAGGTTCCCAGAGAAATCATAAAGGTTAGAAGCATATTGTTAACATTCTGGTTGTGGGATGTGTCACCCTCATGCAGATGCTGCCCCACGAGTGAGACGGAGGGTGGGGTGGACTGGACTGGTTTTGCACAGGAGAAGCTGTAGGGCAGTGCTATGAGTTGGCTCTGTGATATGAACATTTCTAAGCGTATTTTTCAGAACCAGTGAGTTTTGTTTTTCTACCTTGGATTTCATGACAATTCAGTGAACCTCTGGCTGGCTTCTATGAAGCCCCTCGCCCTGTCATGCTGGGCTTCCTCCCAGGTTTTGTGGGGCTGTCCAGGTGGAGGGAGCCTCCCGTGTGTGAGGGAGCTGCTGTACCCGCCACCCCACCGCCAACTCTTCCTGCCTTTTCCCAGCCCTGGGCCTTCCTGAGCCCCTTCAGAAATTCCTGTGTCTTTGATTTTTCATGTGCCTCCCCTTTTCTTGACTGTGCTTCTTCATTCAACTTATTTAAAATAAAAATATGACACATCTGTGTGCTCTGGCGCTGTTGACATGTGCACATACTTCTGGGTGTAAGTGGCCCAAGTTTTTGTAAGCTCATCCAGATTTTCTTTTGGCGCCCAAAGCAAATATGTCCCCAGATAACTAAGCTTCAGACCAGGTGTGGTGGCCCGTGCCTGTAATCCCAGCACTTTAGGAGGCTGAGGCGGGCAGATCACTTGAGGCCAGGAGTTCAAGACCAGCCTGGCCAACATGGCAAAACCCCGTCTCTAATAAAGATACAAAAATTAGCTGGGTGTGGTGGTGGGCGCCTGTAGTCCTAGCTACTCAGGAGGCTGAGGCACAAGAATCACTTGAACCTGTGGAAGGCAGAGGTTGCAGTGAGCTGAGATCGCACCACGGTGCTCCAGTTTCCAGGACAGAGCGAGACTCCATTCCCCCCTCCCCCCACAAAAAAATAACTAAGCTCTCACAGAGGCTGACAATAGGAAGAGGGAGAACTGTGCTGGTTCCCCGAGGCGGCGGCAAGTGAGGAAGTCACCTGGGGCTGGACACCTCTCATTCTAAGGGCAGAACCATCCCCAAGCCCCAGCCAGGGCGGTGCCATCCTTCTTGGGGTTGGACATGGTGTTCATGGGGGGCCAAGGAAATTGAAGGGCAACTGGGAGGACCCCCCTGTCAGCATCTCCTGTGTCTGCCGTGGGGTCTGGAAGAGCTCACATGGGCCAGGAAGGCTAAGGCCCCGTGGGCCTGGATTTCTGAAGGCTCTGGACCTCGGTGCCAGTGGATTCAGAAGATGCCACAAGGTGAGGGCTTTCTAACGAAAGTGTCACAAGGAACTGGCACTGGCTTCTCTGAGTGCCTCTTCCTGGACGTTTTTAGGGAGGTAGAGCCCCCGTGGTGACTAAGCTGGAAGGTGCACTTTGAGTCACAGGTGCACTGCGTGAGAGACGGCCCAGGCAGGGGGTGGACGCCTGTGAGTGTCCTGGGCTGTGGACTTGCATGCCTAGAACTTACTATTAATCTGTGAGCAAGAGCTGGTCTCGGCTTTCATTCCTTCCTCTGTAACCAAGGGCTGTGCTCTCTGCCCACTGCAGCCGGTCACCTCAGAGTGTTCACTGAGATTCAAGGAGGACGCTGTGAACGTAAAAACTGCCGCTGTGCCGACCAGCTTCTGCATAATTAAGGATTCCCACCAAACACTCTCATGTTATCTAGGGTTGGAGGCATGCTTTTTCAGAGAATTGTGCCAGCTCGCCATTCTGATTAGCCTGTGTAGGTGTAGTCTCAGATCACGGCAGCGTGAATGTGTTTTACACATTCTGACTAAGTCATTTGGGTTTGATTTGAATTCTGGAAAAAAAAAAAAGCAGGAAGTCAAATAGTCCTGTAAGTTAGCTAGAAACTTCTGTTCAGTTGAAGAGAACAGTGGAGATCTCTGATATCTTCCTATTCAGGTCTGCACAGCACTAGGGACAGCCCCTGGGGCCCGGCCCAAGGGTGTGTATCTGATAAGGACGCATCTGTTCTGCAGAAGCTTTAGCGGCTCCTGTGTCAACTCGTTTCTTTTGCGGGCATGACATTTTATTGTAGCTACAGGCAGAAGATTTGTCTTGGGTACAGGGGAGGGGGCATGGGCTAAAGTCAGGGGATGGGCGCTCGTCTTTCCAACAACGTTCCAGTCCATTTCGTGTCTTTTGGGTAGCTGTGGTGGCTTCAGGATGCATATGTGTACATCCACAAGCGGGAGGCCAGGGGGGCTGCCCCACTCCCCTTCTCAAGTCAAGTTACTGTTCTGTCCTGAAGACAGGCGAGAAGTCTGCTCAGAGTCACGCAGTTCAGGCACAGTGACAGTGGGACTCAGCTGCTGACGGCTGGTGCTCGTCAGCACCTTGACGTTACATATTTTCTGTGGTGCCTGAGTTACGTGGATGTCCACAGTAGCACAGATACTGGGTTATGTGGGCTCTGTAGTGAGGGGATGAGGCTTTAAAATGATCCTGGGATGTCAAAACATTCTGATTTTTTAAATGAAAACTTGTCCATGGCATAAATTAGTCTTTTGCCATTGCGTGACTACGTTTCTTGTTCTTTATCTCCCAACTTCACTGCGGTCTACTACCTTTTGAATCTCCGTGGGTCCAATGCTGCAAAGCAGTGTTCTTTAGCTGTTGACTAGTTCCTCTTGAAGAATCGAGGGAGACCGAGGGCCCTGGGGGAAAAGCACACAGAGGAATGCATACATGCTATTTTGTCTCTGAGATGTTCACATCAAGAGCCCTACTCAGGGAAGTAAAGAGTGCTCATTCCTCTTGCAGTGTTCAGAGTCACAGTAAGCTCTTGCTTCCTGTTTAACCTGGTGTGTTCGGTGATGAGGGTTTCTGAATATGGTCTTTTTCTTGTGGGCTTCTGCAGAGCTGCAAGCGTTTGCTCACCACGGCCGCTCCCTGCCAAGATTCCAGGTGACTCTGTGCTTTGGAGAGGAGTTTCCAGACCCTCAGAGGCAAAGAAAGCTCATCACAGCTCACGTGAGTCCTCAGTTACGCTCCTACCATAGTGGCTTCCTGTTCTTTGTAAAGGCCAGAGTTTCATTTAGAAAAGTCCCAAATGAAAAGTAAATGTCAAATGACCTGGAAAAATAAGCATAACCCTTAAACTAGTGAGGGAGGAAGCATGGTCCAAAGAGCAGCACAGTCTGAGGACCCACGTGCTCCTCCCAGACTTGAGATCTGCTCATCAAAGAACCAGGGAGGACAGCCTCAAAGGAGGGTGCCTCTTTCCCCATCTTTTTTAGGAAAGTTGTCATATTTCCATTTTATAGGGATGGAAAAAGATTGATGGTAAAAGCTGCCCTTTAAAATTCTCCATGTTAAGATTGCTTTAAGAATGCTGTCTAGCTAGTGGATCTTCATTCAGTGGAAAAGCTTTTCCCAAATGGGAAACTATCCATTCCCTGGAGGCATTTTGTAGGTCTCTGCAGATGTGTCCTAGCACCTCTTTTATTTCTGGAATTTTAGAAATTATTTAATTATTGGGCATATGATATTTGAAAGAGGCTAAATCTTTCAAGGAATTCAAGTAAATCAGACCCTCTTGTAATGTTCTCTAGCATAGTTCAAGATGGGTTCAACTGTGGCAAGTAACGCTAAAGGGTTAGAGTTAGGAATAGGGTTAGGATTAGGGTTAGAGTTTTCTTTTTTATGAGAAAAGGTTTCTATAGACAACATGAAGCATTAATTTGCCATGGAAAACAGAATCTTGAACCCTTAAGACTTTTGAATTTGAAAACTTCACATTGCTACATACTTGCAAGCATTATTAATGGGCTTTGCATGCTGAGCAATACCAGGTAAAAGTTACACCCCCTAACATCAAAGTTCCCATCATATTCTAGCTCTGATGCTATTTCTCATTGAGAACTGAAATGAAACATGGTTTAATCTTGAACATACAACCCCCCTTCTTGATTTTAAAAATAAAGACCAACCAACCAACCAGTATATAATCCCATAGACTCAGGAGTTTTCTCATGAGTTCTCTCCAGTGATTGATTTAATAATTGATATGATTGTTGAAATAATAACTGATACGTTGTTAACAACAGGAATTGCTAAATGACTAAATAAACTTGGCATTGATAAGCAGCATTTAAGAAGTTGATGATCGGCCGGGCGCAGTGGCTCCCGCTTGTAATCCCAGCACTTTGGGAGGCCGAGGTGGGCAGATCACATGGTCAGGAGTTCGAGACCAGCCTGACCAACATGGTGAAACCCCCTCTCTACTAAAAATACAAAAATTAGCCGGGCGTGGTGGTGCACACCTGTAATCCCAGCTACTCGGGAGGCTGAAGCAAGGGAGTCACTTGAACCCAGGAGTCAGAGCTTGCAGTGAGCTGAGATTGCACCACTGCACTCCAGCCTGGGTGACAGAGTGAGACTCTGTCTCAAAAAAAAAAAAAAAAAAAAAAAAAGAAGTTGATGATCATTTTGATGCTCAGCTATCACATCAATCCAGTTTTAAGGGTGACGTGGATGATGCAAGTCACTGTCCTCTAAGTCAGGGAAAGATGAATCCCCAGATGGATCCCCAGATGTGGTCCATAAAATGAATAAACACATGTGTATACCTATGAGTTCCACTTTTTAAAATCATTAATGTAATTCATTTCAGGTACTTAGGAGTTTTGCTTAAGTCGTTATATATAAAATATAGACTCTAATATCATGACTGATGGAGAGCATTCAGCTTGCCTTAGATGCTGTAAATTCAGGAAAGCTGAACATTAAGGCGTTTTTGTGTTTTGGTGAGTGTGATCCACGCTAATAACCAGACGGGATAAATTTGAGGCCAGTTGACTTCTCTTTTTCCACAATAGTAGTTTTGTTGTTGTTTAACTTTGCTTTTTATTTCTTTGACCTCTGGTTTAGAACGATACAGATTACCTAGAAATCAGATCATTCAGGATGAGCTCCTTGTCTCTTTCGAACTGCAGTTGTGGAAAAACAAAATCATTGGCCTAAATTACCCTGCAGATTACCTCAGACTTCCTTTTAATTTGATCACTTTACTTGATTTGATTCAGTTTTAGTTAAATGTACATTTTAAGTGGCAGTTGATTTGAAAGTAACATCTTTAACCCAGAATTAAGTCGCTTTGGCTGTTTTCTTACATGTTGATCTATGGAAGGACTAACCAAAAAATTGCTTTTTTAGATGGCTCCAAATATGAAATGTTTTGATGTGTTCTAAGATGTAACTCTGGGCTTTACGTTACTGTCTCCTTAGAATCTGGGCGCTATTTAATAGTGAGCCAGTTGCAGGATATCTCAGTAATGTCTTTTTAAAATCTCTTATTAAAGGTAGAACCTCTGCTAGCCAGACAACTATATTATTTTGCTCAGCAAAACAGTGGACATTTCCTGAGGGGCTACGATTTAGCAGAACACATCAGCAATCCAGAAGATTACCACAGATCTATCCGCCATTCCTCCATTCAAGAATGAAAAATGTCAAGATGAGTGGTTTTCTTTTTCCTTTTTTTTTTTTTTTTTTTTTTTGATACGGGGTCTTGTTCTGTCTCCCAGGCTGGAGTGCAGTGACACAATCTCAGCTCACTGTGACCTCCGCCTCCCGGGTTCAAGAGACTCTCCTGCCTCAGCCTCCCTGGTAGCTGGGATTACAGGTGTGAGCCACTGCACCCACCCAAGACAAATGGTTTTCCTTGTAAATATTTGACTTTAGTGAAAGCATCCAGTTGACTACCCTCTTACTGTTTTGAGGAACGAAGAAGTGGAGATTTCAGTTCAGCAGTTGAGGAGAATTGCGGCGAGACAAGCATGGAAAATCAGTGACATCTGATTGGCAGATGAGCTTATTTCAAAAGGAAGGGTAGCTTTGCATTTCCTGTCTTCTATAGACTGCCATCATTGATGATCACTGTGAAAATTGACCAAGTGATGTGTTTACATTTACTGAAATGCACTCTTTAATTTGTTGTAGATTATGTCTTGCTGGAAGACAGAGAAAACTTGCCTTTCAGTATTGACACTGACTAGAGTGTTGACTGCTCGTAGGTATGTCTGTGCCATTTCTCAGGGAAGTAAGATGTAAATTGAAGAAGCCTCGCACATAAAAGAAATGTATTAATGTATGTAGGAGCTGCAGTGCTTGTGGAAGACACTTGCTGAGTGAAGGAAATGGAATCTTTGACTGAAGCCGTGCCTGTAGCCTTGGGGAGGCCCATCCATCACCTGCCCGCCGTCTCCTGGTGTGGGCCCCTCTGCCCTGCCGTCCTTCCCATTGGCTTCCTCTCCTTGGCCTTCCCTGGAAGCTAGTTAGTAAACTTCCTATTTTCTTGAGCCAAAAAACATGAGAGCTACTCTTGGATGGGACATTTTTGTCTATTCTACAATCTAGTAATGTCTAAGCAATGGTTAATTCTTTTTTCTGTGTCTTTTTGACCCTCATTCTTTAGAAATGCTAAAATTCTTCGCATACAGAAGAAGAAATTAAGGAACATAAATCTTAATACTTGAACCGTTGCCCTTCTGTTCAAGTACTTACCTATCCGTTCCCTTCCTCTGTGCCACGCTCCTCTGTTTGTTTGGCTGTCCAGTGATCAGCCATGGTGACACTAAAGGAGGAGGAGCCGGGGACTCCCAGGCTGGAGAGCATTGCCAGGACCCACCACTGGAAGCAGGATGGAGCTGACTCCGGAACTGCACACCCAGTGGGCTGTTTCTGCTTATTTCTTCTGTTCTGTGCTTCCTTGTGCCAATTATAGTTTGACGGGGCCTTAAAATTACTTGGCTTTTTCCAAATGCATCTATTTATAGAATCCCAAAGACCTCCACTTGCTTAAGTAAACCTGATCACTTACAATTTTGTGGTTTTGAGAAAGTACAGCAGTAGACTGGGGCGTCACCTCCAGGGCATTTCTCATACTACAGGATATTTACTGTTACTCCCAGGATCAGCAGAAGATTGTGTAGCTCTCAAATGTGTGCTCCTGCTTTTCCAGTGGATATTTTAAATTCATTCAACAAGCACCTAGTAAGCGCCTGCTGTATCCCTACAGCAGCCTTTATCAAGCTTAGTGAGCAGTGAGCACTGAAACATCATTTTTCAATGTTTAAAAAGTTTCTAATATTAAAGTCATATGTATTAACTACAGAAAAGGCAAACAGTAGAGAAGAGCAAAAAAATAAGAAGCATCTCCTTTTTTCCCAGCCCAAATTCTCCTCTCTAAGAGTGTCCACAAGAAGGGGTGTTTATTCTTCCAACACATTTCACTTTTCTGTAAATATACATAAACTTAAAAAGAAAACCTCATGGGGTCATCGTGCACACACTTTCATGCAGTGCTCTTTGTAGCTAACAGTGAAGATTTTACCTCGTTCTGCTCAGAGGCTTTGCTGTGGAGCTCCGCCGCCATGTACCCAGTAGGGTTTGACATTCCATTAGCCATGCAACACGGATATGTATTGGGCAGCAGACTGTGTTTCGTGAACTGCAGTGATGTATACATCTTATAGATGCAAAGGATTTTGGGGTATATTACCCTGTGGGACGGTAACGATGATACTAAAAGAACTGCGGTTTCACGGGGCCCTTACCTGTGGCCTCTCGCTGAAGAGTATTTAACCCCACACAGCACGTCAGAGAAGCCGTCTCAGAAGTCTCTCAGGAGCACTCTGTCTTCTTAATTCTCCAAGCAGATGCTCCATTTCAATTGCTTGGTGACTTCTTCTTTGTTTTTTAAAATTTTATGCTGCTTTAACAGTGGAGCTAAATTTTCTGGAAAATGCTTGTTGGCTGGGGCCACTACCTCCTTTCCTATCTTTACATCTATGTGTATGTTGACTTTTTAAAATTTTGAGTGATCCAGGTATGACCTAGGGAATGAACTAGCTGTGAAATACTCAGGGTTAGGAATCCTAGCACTTGTCTCAGCACTCTGAAAAGGAACGGCTTCCTCATTCCTTGTCTTGATAAAGTGGAATTGGCAAACTAGAATTTAGTTTGTACTCAATGGACAATGCTGTTGAAGATTTGGGGACTTGTTAAAGAGCATTGGGTCATATGGAAAAAATGTATGTGTCTCCCAGGTGTATTTCTTGGTTTATGTCTTGTTCTTGAGATTTTGTGTATTTAGGAAAACCTCAAGCAGTAATTAATATCTCCTGGAACACTATAGAGAACCAAGTGACCGACTCATTTACAACTGAAACCTTGGAAGCCCCTCAGTCCTGAGTGAAAACAGGAGAGTTAGTCGCCCTACAGAAAACCCAGCTAGACTATTGGGTATGAGCTAAAAAGAGACTGCGCCATGGTGAGAAAAAATGTAAAATCCTACAGTGGAATGAGCAGCCCTTACAGTATCGTTACCACCAGGGGCAGGTAGGTATTAGTGTTTGAAAAAGGTGGTCTTTGAGCAAGGGCATAAATACAGCTAGCCCCGGGGGCGGAACAACACTGGGAGTCTTGGGTACTCGCACCTCTTGGCTTTGTTGATGCTCCACCAGGAAGGCCATTTGTGTGTGCGTGTCAGTTACTTTTTTAGTAACAATTCAGATCCAGTGTAAACTTCCTTTCATTGCTCTCCAGTCACATGTCCCCACTTCCCCACAGGTGAAAGGTTTTCTGAAAGTGTTGGGATTGGTTAAGGTCTTTATTTGTATTACGTATCTCCCCAAGTCCTCTGTGGCCAGCCGCATCTGTCTGAATGGTGCATGAAGGCTGTCAGACCTTACACACCATTTTGCAAGTTATGTTTTACATGCCCCATTTTTGAGACTGATCCTCAATGTAGGTGGATCTCCTTGAGATCCTGATAGCCTGTTACATGAATGCAGTAAAGGTCAGTTTTTGTTGTATTGATTTTCACAGCTTTGAGGAACGTGCATAAGAAATGTAGCTGAAGTAGAGGGGATGTGAGAGAAGGGCCAGGCCGGCAGGCCAACCCTCCTCCAGTGGAAATTCCCGTGTTGCTTCAAACTCTGAGACAGATGAGACTTAACAGGCAATGGGGTCCACTTCCCCCTCTTCAGCATCCCCTATACCCCACTTTCTGCTGAGTGAACTGCCAGCAGGTAGGACCCTAGAGGCCCCCAACTGAAAGCTTGAATTTCCCCTACTGGCTCTGCATGTTGCTGAGATCTGTAGGAAAGGATGCTTCACAAACTAAGGTGGATAATGCTGTGCTGCAGGTGGTATACGTCATGAATTTTTATGTAAATTGCTCTGCAAAGCAAATTGATATGTTTGATAAATTTATGTTTTTAGGTAAATAAAAACTTTAAAAAATTTGTTATGGAATGTGTGTGTGTGTGTTATTAAACACGCATCCTAATAGCTTTTAAAGCACTTTCTCCTGCGGTTATGTTCCTTCAGAGAGGCTGCTGTATGTGTCCCTGAAATCAGATCTCCAAGTGTTCACCTTGTTAAAGAGACAAACGCTGGCCAAGTGCCAGGCGGCTCCTCCCACACAGAGGAGTGTCTGTGAAGAGTAATCATCCTGCTCTCCCATTAGCATCTGCCTCCTCTTCCTTTACCTGTACTTTAAAAGGTTTAGGGCTTTCAAGGAAGTTGTTTTTAATGTTTTCTTTTGTTTATATTCGAAGCTCCTCTGATTTTGGTCATTGCTAAAAAGAAGGGATATAGGTTAACTAACATTCCAAATGTGAAAACCGAATGGAAAACTAGATAAAGAGAACAGGATTTAGATGGAACCCCTGGGGATCCATACGTCTGCTGTTGACCTCAGCTCCAAACTCTTCCTCTCTCTGAGCAGCCAGGCAAGGGAGTCTCCTTTCTCAGCTTCATTGCTTCTACTGATTACATGGCTCAGCTCGTATGCACCTACTAACTTCCAGTCCAGCAGGAAAACTCAAAGAACCAGGCTGCAGCTGCTGGTGCTAAAATCCTTGCAGCTGAAGGTTACATAGAGCTGTCACAAAAGTTTGTAGTTTGGATCTAGAACCCCCCTAGAATAGTAGATTAGCATAATGTTGATTTTGCTAAATGGTAAAATTTCTTTTCCAAACCCTCATAAGTTCAGTTGAGAAACTTTCCTGAAAACAAAAGTCAGATTAACAGAAAAATCAGCAGGTGGTGTGTGCTGTACTTATCACGTGAAAGAGATCTCAGTTCAAAGGTATCTCTCTCAAGGCAGTGGTTTCAGGGTCTTGCCTAAATGGTATTTTAACAGAGATCAATAAATCTTAGCATAGTGATAAGACAAAGGAGACAGCAGCTGCAGTGTTTTAAAAGGAGGCAAAATGAGAGAAGGTAGTAAAATCTGTTTCCAGATTCCACTGCTGCCTTCTCTGGCAAGTGCTGTTCTCAGGAAGGAAGGATTTATGTCCCGATCTCAGGAGACAGGCTTAAGCAGAGTGCTTCCCTGTGAGTTCTGTGTTACTAACTTAACAATTCTCAATATTTTGGGGAGAAATATTTTGGTTTCCTTCAGTCCTCCCTTGAAACTTTACTTTCAGAAAGTTTCACATGTTAAAACTAAGTTGGTAGTTTTGGAGAGATTTGTGTTAGAAGTTTTAAGATAAGAGATTTGGCAAAGGAGGAGAAGAACATAGTTTGGAACAAGCAGAAAGGAACCAATTTGGGTACATTGTTCCATCTCTTATTGTATCAGTCTTTCAGTCCTGAAAATAGGTCAGTTCTGTTAAATAATTGCATCCCATTTCAGAGGTGGTGTAAGTGGGCTTCCATCAGTTAGGTCTCCATATGGTGTAGGCACACAGGTACTTTATCAGAGACATTTCTATGGAAACAAAAAGAAAACAAAGGTCTATGTTTCGAGCAGTCTATAAGCTAGTTTCTGGAGAGCAACCAGCTGAGATTTCTAGATTTGGGTTCAAATAATTTTAAGTTGGAGTGGACAGGTGGCGGGAATCTGACAGATTTTTCTGGATTATAGTTTGCATCAGACGTTCCAGTGAAGTTTTTGTCCATAAATAAATTGTGATGATTTCTCCAAAGTTTATATCAAGTTGTTCAGCTTTCGTTTGCAGGGCTTCGGGAAAGGCATGTTTTAATTTCTAGTGATTTCAAGTCAGAAAGGTGAGAGAAAGTTGGGAATGTTAGTCTGAGGAGCCACAGCAGATATTAGAGGAAACTAAAACTTCAGGATTCAGTCCAGATAATTTTTAAAAACTCTAGAACAATGGACAGGGCTAGAATCTAATAACAGCTATGCTATAGCTGTTCTGAAACATGTTTTTTCTCTTTATAGTCACCTCCCTGTTTACCAAAGATAATCACGGTAAGTCCAATTTACTTACAAAACAAGTTCAGTGTCATTATATTTAACCTGATCATTTACATAAGTACAGCAAGAACAGTGATTTAACATATAAGCTCTTTTTAAGTCGGCTTTGTTGGAACTTTTCATAAAGAATTTTATTAGATTAGAACACTAAAACCCTTTCCAGGCTAGGAAGCCATGCCACAGACTTACCAACAGATTTTATCTGAGATACCTGGGTAAATTTTTTTTCTTGAGGTCTCCAAAATGTTTTGAGGTTCCCAGGCTTGTCAGAAAATGACATTATGTACTTACTGCAGGGCTAGAAATGCTGGAAGGGCACCACACAGTTCAAGAACAAAGTGCCAGGCCAGTTCTTTCAAGGTTTTTATTGGCTCCTTAAAGTTAACGTTCATTCCTTAAAGCAGTCTGGTCATATCTGGAAAAATGACGTCCCAGTCATAGCCTTGGTGATATAACCTGTGTTTCCAATTGTTCCAATCCGAAGAGAGCAGATTCCTAGTGAACTTATGCAAATAACTATCTTGCCATAAAAATGAAATTTCTCACATACAGTTTCTAAATCCTGGAGGGCTCGGGTAAAGAAAAGGATAAATGTTTCAATATTTGTGCACAAAAATATACTTTACAAAATTACTGTAAAGCTGTAGAGGGAAAAAAGTTTTCTCAACTATGGAAAGAAAACAAAAAGAATCAGCAAATGTTTTAAACAAAAAATGTTGCAAAAAATCATTTTAGTCCTTCCTTGGTTTAGTTTCATGTAATTCTTGTTTTGCTTGATTTGGGGTTAGTAATTTTATGAGTCCAGTTTTTTTTTTCATTAGCATTCTGGGAATTTTTAATGACTCCAATAATATGGTCTCAAAGTTGTCAGGAACCTGTATTCAAGAGTACTTCTTGCAGTCCTTTCTGTGAACCTTCTTGAAGATGCAACACTTTAGGATCTGCAAAGAGCTTTTAGAGAAAGTATCATAGTAAAGCAATTAATAGCAGATAACAAGACTTAAAATGGACATAGTTAAAGACACAATTGACATGGAAATTTGGTTACTTTCTGTGGCCTACAACAATTTAACATAATACCCATAATTATAACTAACAACATTTACCAAAACATATCAGATTTTTGGGAATCTTATACAATTTTAGAACACATATTAATAACATATCCATATGATATGGTTTGGATCTGTGTCCCCACCCAACTCTCATGTTGAAATGTAATCCCCAATGCCAGAGAAGAGGCCTGGTAGAAGGTGACTGGATCATGGGGGTGGTCCCTCATGAGTGGTTTAGCACCATCCTCTCAGTACTGTTCTCATGATGGTGAGTGAGTGCTCTCAAGATCTGTTTGTTTAAAAGTGTGTAGCACCTCCCCCACTTCCTCCTGCTCCTGCCGTATAAGATATGCTTGGTTCTCTTCGCCATCCACCATGATTGTATGTTTACTGAGGCCTTCCCAGAAGCCAAGCAGATGCTGCCATGCTTCCTGTACAGCTGGCAGAACTGTGAGCTAATGAAACCTCTTTTCTTTATAAATTACCCAGTCTCAGGTATTTATTTATGAAGTGCAAGAATGCAGTAATGTAGAAAATTGGTACCAGTAGTGGGATATTGTGATAAAGATACCTGAAAATGTGGAAGCAGCTTTGGAACTGCATAACAGACAGAGATTGGAAGAGTGTGGAGGCTCAAAAGAAGACAGGAAGATAAGGGAAAATTTGGAAGTCCCGAAGGACTTGCTGAATGACTGTGACCAAAATGCTGATAGTGATATAGACAATGAAGGCCAGGCTGAGGAGGTCTCAGATGGTAATGAGGAACTTATTGGGAACTGGAGTAATGGTCACTTTTGTTACACATTAGCAAAGAGCCTCTACTCTAAAGATTTGTGGAACTTTGAACTTGAGAGCAATGATTTAGGGTATTTGGCAGAAGAAACTTCTAAGCAGCAGTGTTTAAGATGTGACCTGGCTGCTTCTAATAGCTTATGCCTATATGTGTGAACAAAGAAATAACATGAAACTGGAACTTATATTTAAAATGGAAGCAGAGCATAAAAGTTTGAAAAATTTGCAGCCTGGTCATGTGGTAACTTAAAGAAAGGAAAATTTCACTAGCGCCCCATCTAGGGTCTCAGGTTCTCATCTGACAAAGTACACAAAGGCCTTACAACCCCATGTGTCCATAGATAGAAGAATTAAAAAAGACAGTCTGTAAGAGAGGAAATCAAAAGCTGTTCATGGTGGTAGAAAGGATTACCAATGGGTAGCACAAAAAGTCAAGACTCATATAAATGATTAAAAACAAGGCATTTAAACTAATTTGTATAAATATTTCTCTCCCAAGCTATTTACTAAGGAAATCAATTTGGTAGTGGGTCTAAAGAACTTTAACTCTGTGTCAAATCCAATCTCTGCTCGAATGCTGCTTAATTAATTCCCTGAATAACATTTCAAAAACATGGTAAGATTAACATCTTCCATGGGCTGAGAAAGGCTTAGAGAGTTAGGCAGAAGAGCATTTTGTCAATCTTGCAATGACTTACAGGCATTTGAAAAGTGAACTTCTCTAAAAGAAATTTACTTTAAATATAGCCAGTCTAATTTATTTCAAAGTGATGTAAACCAGTAAGCCAAAATAAAAACACCAGAGTCACTATATCCAGAGCCAATTTATACAAATAATTTTCTCCTATTAATTTAAATTTGGAAACGAAGGAAAAAAGAAAAAACTTACCTTCCCCTCTCAACTGAGCACTAAAAATAGAGATGTGAAGAGCTGACATTGGTAAGAAACTTTACCCTTTTCTGCTGGTTTCTGTCAGATCTCTCAGAGCTCCATCTATTGGCCCTAGTGCGAGCAAAGCGTTCTTTTGTGGTTGTCAAATTGAAGGAAAGAAAATCTGATTTATTTTCTCAATCCTCGTATTTTCTTACCTGAGACACTTTCCTGAAAAAAAAGTCAGATTAACAAGAGAAAAGCCAGAAGAAATTTATCGATGAGTATTGTACCCATCACATAGAAGAAAGCCTCAGTTCAAATGTATTTCTCTCTCAGGACAGAGTAGATGAGGAATCTTTCTTAAGTAGTATTTTAACAAAAAACAATAAATCTTAGCACAGAGACAAAGCAAAGGAGGGGGCAGTTCCAGTCTTTTAAAGACTGGGAAAATGTGGGAAGATAGTAAACCTTGTTCCCAGATTGTTCTGGTGCTTGCTGATGCCTTCTCTGGGCCAATTTCTAGTAAGGAAGGATTTATGTCCTGACATCAGGCAAATAGAGGTGGGGCAGAGTGTTTCCTTGCATTTTCAGTGTGTTTAAGTTAATAATCCTCAATATTTTTGGAAGAAGTATTTTGGTTTCCTTCCTAATGAAATAGAAATAATGGACAAATAATCTTTCGTCTTCTTGGGGTTCCATTTGCTTAACAATTACAGGTGGACTCAAGTCAGTATACATACATAGGCAAGTTTTTCTTCAAATAATATATCAACTGATTATATCTAAAAGGGTATTCCAAAGGGTTTTGAGCCCTTCAGATTGCTCTGAAGTAATTTTATGTACCAGTATTTATTCTCGTAAACTGCTCTGTAACTGCAGCACAAGTTTGACTGTATTAGATTTGATTTCCTAAAAACAATTATCGCCTGACAAACACGCTTGTTCCAGTGTGCCACCAGTGCTCCCCTAGGCCAGAAAGACATGTTGGGTCCTATCTCATCTCTCTGCAAAGGAGCTCTGGGCAGGCTATACCTAAATTAACCCAGGCAGCCATATATTCTCTGTATTAGTGTAGCATTATGAATTATATGGTGTTTGAAGGCAAACTGGTCTTTTCAGTGACCCCTCCTCCTGCCAGGCTGGTAGCGTGTTGGCAAAATGTCTGTCCTTAAGGGGTCCTCAAAGCCTCCTTCTTCTCTCCCCTCTGCCATCTGCCTCTGCTCCCCTGGCTAGTCTGCACCCACAGGTCTTGGCTGTGGCACACTCCCCTTCTGCAGGCGTTGCTTCCCTTCTTATTCCACCCTCTGTTTGGGTCTCCAAAGTGTGATATTTGTATTAAGAAACACTTTCCCCCACTATGTCATTCCCCTTTCCTTATTCTCCAAGCAGCTGGGTCACTGGCGCTCAGGACTCAAACTGGCTGGGAATGTGAGAAAGATAAGCCCCTTTCCCCTCCTGGCCTCCTACTTGAGACTAAAGCAAAATGCTGAGGGTTGAGGAAGGGAGAGCGAGTGCTCGCTGAGAAAGGAAGAAATGAGTGTTTAGACTTCAGCCACTCCCTGATAAAGGGGAACGATCTTCTGCCTCTTGGGAAAAGCCGTGAGGAGACAGCAAACTTGAGAAAAGTTTGTGGGAAGGAACAGTGAGAACCGCAGGTTACGAAGGGGCCAGGTGGGCAGGACTGAAGGATGACTCCACGGTAACCTGTGTGGATCGATGACCATGGGGCCAAAGAGTGGGCATGCCTGGGTGTGTCTGAGCAGAGACTGCATTGAGGACAAGACCCCCTGCCCCCCACCGCAGTCTCTGGCTCTGTGGGAGCCAAACAGCCCCAGTTCAAGGGAAGGAGGGGGATCCAAAGTGAACTGAACTTGAATTTGCATCACCCTAGTGGAATATGACCTTAAAATTAACAATTATATTGTTAAAGAAAATATGAAGTATATTTCTTAAAAACTTTGGCTCTGGACTTAGATTTCTACGCATGTCCACAGCATAACACTGCCCATTCTTCATTGTAATTGTCTGTTTATTAATTTGTCTTCTGTACTATAAATTCCTTGAGGAAGGGAGCTATACTTTCCAGTAAACACCCAGTACTGGTGCAGCGCCTGGCTCATAGTCAGCACCATCGAATCATCAGGCAATGACACAGTTGGCGAACTTAGATGTCTACCATGTCCAACAGTGTCCAATAGGATGCTGGCTAAGTGATGAGCCACCTATGCATGAAATGCTATAGAACCACTTACAAATTGTGCAGTATACAAGTATTTCATGGCATGGGGAAATGGTTGTTACTTTGTAAAGTAAAAAGAAACAGGTTTCAAAATAATGTGATATATTTTTTAAATTTTATGGAGCTCATACATAGAATTTTTTTAAAAGAACATTCAACAGTGTAAATTATACCCCTGAGATGTGGGGTCATGGAGATTTTTAATTTTCTTGTGTGCTTTTTTGTGCTTTTCAGAATTTCTCCTGAGACCACATATTTTCTTACTAGAAAGGGGGAAAAGCACAAACGTAGTCTTTCTAAGTTGATATGTCCCTTTACATTTTTTGGTGGGCTTCCAGTTTCTCAAGCTGCCTTGTGGGGTCCCCAGAGCTCTGGGGGTGGGACCAGCTCTGAGATGAAGGGACCAGGGACTCAGGGACTCAGGGCTCATCTCCCAGTCCTGTCTCCATTAATTTCTTTTCCTATCATTTCCCCTCCATACGCTTTCCCCCACCTCATCTTTCCCAAGATGCTTCTTTGTCCTCTGAGCTATGACACTGCGGATGAACGCTCTCTCAGCTTTCTGGCTGCAGCTGCCTCCGTGCAGGGACCCCCAGCCTGTGAACTTCCCTCTGCCACCCCCACCCACCCATGTGGAAACTCCCTCGGCCACCTGTTCTCATCCCCAACCCACGTGGGACCTCCCTCCCCACCAACGCTCCCATACGGGACCTCCCTCCCCCACCACCCCCCCACGCGGGACCTCCCTCCCCCACCAGCACCCCATGCAGGACCTCCCTCCCCCACCAGCACCCCAATATGGGATTTCCCTTCCCTCCCCCATTAGCACCCACAAATCAGGATCTCCCTTCTCCCCTCCCATCCCCATGGGATCCCCTTTCCTCACCTCCAACCTCCATGTGAGAACCTCCCTCTCGCTCTCACCCCCATTCTGGGACCCTCCTGAGTCTCTGCCCTTCCTCAGTCATTGCAGTCTCTGTACAGCTAAGGATTGACTCTTTGCCTTTGGCCCTGCTGTTTCCCCTCATGCTAATGTCAGCATTTGGGGTTGCCTGGAAACAGGAAGGATAAGAACATTGATTCTTCTTTTTTATTTGTGGAAAATATGCATAACATAAAATTTACCATCTTAACCATGTTTAAGTGTACAGTTCAGTGGCATTAAGTAATTCACGTTGTTGTGCAGCCATATCCAGCATCTATCTGCAGGACTTTTTCATCTTCTCAAATTGAGACCCTGTCTCCATCCCACACTATCTCCCCATTCCCTGGCCCCTTTGCCCCCAGTCCCCACCATTCTACTTTCTATCTCTATGAAACTGACTACTCTGGATACCTTGTATGTGTGGAATCCTACCATATTTGTCCTTCTGTGTCTGGCTTATTTCACTTAGTGTGATGTCCTCCAGGTTCGTTCATGTTGCAGCATGTGTCAGAATTTCCTTTCTTTCTAAGGCTAAATCATATTCCATTGCATGGGTGGACCATATTTTGTTCATCCATTTATCTGTCCTGAACACTTGAGTTCCTTCCGTGTTTTAGCTATTGTGAATAACGCTGCTGTGGACATGGGTGGACAAATGGGTCTTCAAGACCCTGCTTTCAATTCTTTCATATGTATACGCAGAAGTGGAATTGCTGGATCAGATGAAAATTCTATAACTAATATTTTAAAGGTACCACTATACTGTTTACCACAGTGGCTGCATCATTTTACATTCCCACCAGCAATGCACAAGGATTCCAGTTTCCCCACATCCTCACCAACACTTGTTATTTTCTGAAGAACATTGATATTTTAAAAAGGATTCATTCAACAAACATCTTCTGAAGACTCCCCATGTTCCCGACCCTCCCTTCTTTCCAGGGATAGCCAGCTTTAATTGCACAGCTTCTGGGTGGGTGCAGGAGGCCAGCAAGCACTGAGACAGACGCTATGGGCAGGGCATTTCCGAGAAGGAAATATTTTCATTCTCCATTTTTAAGGTGAGAAACTGAGGCCCAGGAGTGTAAAGCCATGACCCTAATATACAACTACTAAAAGGGGAAGCCAGGATTCAAATCCAGGCCTTTCTGGTTTCATAGCCTTATCTCTTAATTCTGATGCCTGCCTGCCTTCCCTTCCACCATTGACCGACCGAGAGTCAGAGAGGTGGCATGGTGTACCTGTATCCACACCACTGGTGAGCAGCCCTCCAGCATCACACCCAGACTTTCTAAGATGCTTGGTATCCCACAGATGGGAGCCAATTTCTTTAGGTGGGGAAAGAGAATGGGAGCAGAGAGAACAAGCCTGTTTCACAAAGAAAGGAGAAGAACCAAGGGTTTGGGATTAGGCATGAAGGTCTAATTAACATTTATTAGGTGCTAAGTGCACTGCCATGTGTCAACTCCTGTAATCCTTGAAGTAATCCTGGGAGACAGGCATTTCATTTCTCACCTTACAGATGGGTGCATAGAGCACAGGGAGGGATCTTGAGAGGGTCCCATGGTCAGCAAGTGTTGGTGAAAGGATATCATCCTGGCTGGTCCTACCCAGGCACTCCATCTTCATCCTATAAAACTCTGTGCTTTAGTTTCTTCTATGAAACAGGACACCTATTTCATAGGGTAGTTGTCGGGATTAGTGATAAAGTGCTAAGAGTAATAGTTGGGGCACAGTTAATCCTATGTAAATATTGGCTAGTTGCCTTAGTCTGTTGCCTGTTGCTATAATGGAATACCATAGACTGGGTAATTTATAAAGAAAAGAATGTATTCTTATGACTCTGGAGGCTGGGAAGTCCAAGAGCATTGCACTGGTACCTGGTAAGGACCTCCTTGCTGCATCATAACATCACATGGCTGAGGGTGTCGCATGGCCAGAGGGCATGGGCATGCCAGCTCGGATTTCTCTTCCTCTCCTTATGAAGCCACCAGTCCCATCATGGGGGCCCCGCCCTCGTGACCTTATCTAATCTTCATTACCTCCCAAAGGCCCTACCTCCAAATATCATCAGCAAATCAATGTGGGGATTAAGTTTCCAACACATGAAATTTGGAGGACACATTTAAAGCACAGCAGTTATTACTATTATTAAGTTGGTATTCATTAGAAGCTCCTTTGAGAGTAGGGCAGTATCTTCTTACCTCAGTGTTTCCTAAATTTTAGTCCTATTTACACTGCCTTCAAACTTTTATTGATTATTTATTTAAATATTATTTAATTTTAAAATATGATTTATGCATTTAGTATCTGTTATCCATTTAAAACATTACTTCTTAAAATACTTTTAAAAGTATTGTTATTTTCTTAAAACTGTTGGTTTTAAACATTTTTCTTTAGACAAAGTCTTACTCTGTCACCCAGGCTGGAGTGCCATGGCACCATCTTGGGTCACTGCAACCTCTGCCTCCCGGATTCAAGCAATTCTCCTGCCTCAGCCTCCTGAGTAGCTGGGACTATAGGCATGTGCCACCACACCTGGCTAATATGTGTATTTTTAGTAGAAATGGAGTCTCACTATGTTGGCCAGGCTGGTCTCGAACTCCTGACCTCAGGTGATCTGCCCGTCTCAGCCTCCCAAAGTGCTAGGATTACAGGCATGAGCCATTGTGCCTGGCCTAAAGTTAAATATCTACTTTAGCATCATGTTAAGCAATAAAATGTGTAAAAGCCACAAGTTTGATGGGCCAATGATATATCTATTTTCCAATATCTTTTTAAAGTAATTAATAAGAATTAAAATGCCTTTAGATGCATCTGAAGTCCTCTGGATTCCACCTGTGGCAGGTGTAGTACTACTCCTTAGACAACAAATTCCTGTCTGCCTCCCATGGTGCCTAGCATCTGCTTTTGGGGCCTCAAGCTTATCAGATGAATAGAAAATTTAATCAATTAAGAAGAATTAATTACTTGATTATTGATTTCAGGGGAGATCTTCATTTTTACCCTGTAACTTTAATCAGTAGGTCAAGTTATAGACTAGAGGGAGGAGTTTCCTCTTTCTCTGACCAACCGTTTTCTCTGATCAGCCATAAATCTCCAACAAGCAAATCTCTCTTTGAAACCTGGTGACTGGATGCCTTCCTACAATTTCACAGCTTTGTTGGAAAATTCTGCCTTCCTTCTGGATAAGGAACATAAAGTCCCTGTCCATGGCCAGTCTCATATATTGATTTACATTTTTTCCATGTTGCTGAAACATGACTCTTCTCTGTAAATGATTACATGTTGGAGTCTTTTCCTGGCCAAAAAAAAAAAAAAAAAGCCAAGAAATGCAAAGAACTGAAGCTGAGACAGTCACTTCAGAAGCGCTCCAACGCTTTAGTCATCCCTGTGGCTGTGTTTGCTTGGGTGACCTCGCGCCGGGGCTTACTCACCACCGTGTGATTTTATGACCACATCACTTTTGCTCAATGTTTTAAAGGTTCATGAAACAACCAAGTGACCTGCTTTCCCTCATGTTCATAAGCAATGGCAAAGCAAAATTCAGTTTTTTTGGGTTTTTTTTGACATTTAGGACCCAGATCATGATACAAAACATTAAACTTTAAAAGATGTTTAGGTTGAAATTTTAAAAATAATTTTAACCGTCCAAAGGAGAGAACAAGCAGAATGACGGATGGAGTGACGTCCCCTCTCAGTGTGAGCTGCCTGGCCACATGCGGCCACCCTGGACCTGCCTGGCTGGGCAGTTTGTTCTTAGTCTCCTCTGGCCTGGGAGGCTGTCGCTCCCCTTCTACCTGGTTTCTTCCACCTGGAATCAGGCGCTAGTTCATGTCTCCCCTCACCAGTGACCACAGCCAGAAGAGGGAGGAAGGTGAGTGGAGGGGCCATGGGGCTTCCACGGGCTTGTGGCCTGCCTGGACGGAGTCCCTGCTCTCCCACTGCTCTGTCCAAGACACTCCGGGTGAGGAGCAGGGAGCCCTTGTGCCTCTTACTCTTGATTCCAGACTTTTTCTTCAGCCTCCAGAGAGACTGTGTGTGGCGCAGGATGCCACCTCCTCTGCAGGATGGAGGCAGGGAGCCCTCAGGAAGAAAGAAAAAGGCAGCACAGAAGAAAACTCAGCTATGGAACCAGGTAGAGAATGGAAGCACGTTAGTGCTACCAGAGTCTGCCTGAGACCTGGGTAGGTCCCCAGCATTCGGGACAGCTGTTTTCGTCCTGGAGACTTTGAAAGAGAAACCCCTGAAAGATGGGTGTGGCCGCGGGGCCCGTGCTGGGTAGGACCACCTCCAGGAGCCCGTGGGTGCCCGGGAGAAGGGCAGGAGGTGCTGGGCCCTGTCGCGGAAGGGCATCGGTAAGGAGTTGCATGTGACTTTGCTCACCTGTCCTGAACAGGGAACAAGGAAGGCTTCCCAAAGCCGTCTCCTTGCGGCCTAGCTCCTGCGGGCCCCGAGCCCGCCCTTCCCGGCCGGCCCAGCAAAAGCCCCGCTAGTCCGAAAAGATGGAGGAGAACTGCTTGGCGATGGGAAGCCGACACCAGCAGCAAAAGCACAACTTTCGGTCAGGGGAAAAACACCTCCAGCCATCTGACGCTGGGCCTCGGGCTCTCCGGTCGGCAGGGTCCTTTCCAGGCCGCAGCGGGCGCTGCTGAGCCCCGGACCGGGGCCGTCCCGCCCTCCCTGCTGACGGAGCCTCCCTGGGCCTTCCCTTCCGCGCTCCCCTCCCCGTGCTGGGCCTGGCGCCTAGGTGTCAGGGCGTCCTCCTGGGACCTCGGAGGGGCCGGGCTCCCTCTGCGGGCAGCAGCTCTGGGGCCTGCTCCACGTTTCCAACCAGCAGGGCACGTAAACCCACGCACCCGAAGATGAAAAGCGGGCACAGCAGGGCAGAGGTGAGTGGCAGCCAGGGAGTGGGAATGCAGAGGCACTGGAGCAGGGATCTGGGGGTCATAGGGGGACGGTCCGACCGAGGGTCACAGGGCAGAGGGCCTGGGCAGAACCCTGCTGAGGCTTGTCTTGAAGCCAACGAGCAAAACTCTCAAAACCAGAAAGCTCCCGGAAGTGCCTTCATGGGGCAGCTCCAGGGCTACTAGTGCTATGTCTGGAATTGGTGGGTTCTTGGTCTCACTGACTTCAAGAATGAAGCCTCAGGCCCTCGTGGTGAGTGTTACAGTTCTTAAAAGCGGCATGTGAGGAGCTCGTTCCTTCTGCTGTTCGGATGTGTTCAGAGTTTCTTCCTTGTGGTGGGTTCTCAGTTTCAACTGGCTCAAGAGTGAAGCTGCAAACCTTTGCGGCGTCACAGCTCATAAAAGCAGTGTGGACCCAAAGACTGAAGAGCAGTAAGATTTATTGCAAAGAGAGAAACAACAAACCTTCCACAACGTGGGAAGGGACTCGACCGGGTTGCCGCTGCTGGCTCGGGCAGCCTGCTTTTATTCTCTTATCTGGCCCCACCCACGTCCTGCTGATTGGTAGAGCCGAGTGGTCTGTTCTGACAGGGCGCTGATTGGTGTGTTTACAATCCCTGGGCTAGACATAAAGGTTCTCCGCGTCTCCACCAAACTCAGGAGCCCACAGCTGGCTTCACCCAGTGGATCCCGCACCGGGGCTGCAGGTGGAGCTGCTTTCCAGTCCCGGTGCTGTGCGCCCGCACTCCTCAGCCCTTGGGTGGTCGATGGGACTGGGCGCCGTGGAGCAGGGGGCGGCGCTCATCGGGGAGGCTCGGGCCGCACAGGAGCCCATGGAGGGGGTGGGAGGCTCAGGCATGGCGGGCTGCAGGTCCCGAGCCCTGCCCCACGGGAAGGCAGCTAAGGCCCGGAGAGAAATCGAGCGCAGCGCCGGTGGGCTGACACTGCTGGGGGACGCAGCACACCCTCCGCAGCCGCTGGCCCGGGTGCTAAGCCCCTCATTGCCCGGGGCCGGCAGGTCCGGCCGGATGCTCCGAGTGCGGGCCCGCCAAGCCCACACCCACCCGGAACTCCAGCTGGCCCGCAAGCGCGTGGGCAGCCCCGGTTCCCGCTCACGCCTCTCTCTCCACATCTCCCTGCAAGCTGAGGGAGCCGGCTCCGGCCTTGGCCGGTCCAGAAAGGGGCTCCCACAGTGCAACGGTGGGCTGAAGAGCTCCTCAAGTGCCGCCAAAGTGGGAGCCCAGGCAGAGGAGGTGCTGAGAGCGCAGGCTGTGAGGACTGTCACCGCTCAGTGTCACGCAGCCTCCTTGCAGGCGGGAGAAAATGAGGCTGCAGGGCACGGCTTCCTGCCAGTCAAAGGCCTGGGAGCAGCCCTGGGCTCTGCGCTCTGTGTGCGGATGCAAAGGCACAGGGGGAGGAATCTGGCCAAATGCAAGCACCCCTCAGGGCATCTCTGCCTCCTGTCCTGCTTATGCCGAGGCAGGCCTAGGGTGGGGGGGCCAGGCCCCGGGGGCCAGAGCCAAGTGTCTGCTTCTCTGCTGTTTTTCAACAGAGCCACCATAACAAATACATTACGTAAACTTCTAATGAATTATATTAGCAACAAAGGTAATCCATACTCCAGCTACTCATTACTTCCTGTTTCTCAACTGCATTTACTAGCATCTCTTCTTTAGAGGCGGTTTGTGTGTATTGCCTCTGTGAGGTGAAGGGTGTGCTGAAGTGCAGACTTTTCCAGCCCTGCATTCAGAGGCATCAGGCTGAGAGCTTGAAGGTGGTGGGAGTATTTTACACCACAGGGATGGGCAGAGACTGCGCATCAAGGCTTGCCCCACCCACTCCTCCATGTAGCTTGCAAGCCATGCATCAGCACACCCTGGGTGGGTTTGGTTTGCTCTTCTGCTCCCCATTCCTTCCACCTCTGGTCTTAGCAGCTTGGGGCTATTAGGGTGAGAAGGAAGGACAGTAGAGATGGAGAGGGACTGGGGTCTCTCCCTTTCTGGTAGTATTATAATACAGCTTTTTCTTGGACAACTCTGGCTGGCAGAGGTGTCCAAAGGCTGGCTCTGGTGAATGAGTCCTAGGTGAGGCAGGGGAAAGTCCCCCAGGAACTTGGTTTGTAGGGATGGAAGGAGAGCTCTTGGAAGTCCCATCCCTGCAGGCCCTGCCCAAGGCACTTTTCCCAGGATGGGCCAACTCAGCCAGGCCAAGCGACTTCTGTTGGGTCCGCTCTTGCCTCCTCGCACCGGGGCTGCCCCACATCTGTCTGTGTCTCCCTTTCCCTCTCTCTCCAGGCATCTTTCCCCACTTCTCAGACATCGAGGCCAGGGAGATGAGCGTGTGAGCCTCCTGCGTGCAGCTGTCTGCAGGCTCTCTGTGTAGGTCTCGGAGCACCCCCTCCTTTGGCTGTGGCAGGGAAAGACAGGCCACCACACTGGCCTTGGGAGGCGGGAAACCCACTGGGTTCTCTCCAGCCACGGACACTCCTTGCTGTGAGTGTGTCTGACCCTCCCTTCTTCCCCCTCCCCCCACCAGGCATCTGCCTGGCCAAACCAAGAGACCCAGTGCTGACACTGGATCTGAGGAGTCTCATGCCATCATCTTCAGATTTCTTTCAAATCTGGCTTCTCCTTGTCTCTTTGCCTTGGTTACGCATGGCAGGCGATTCTTGAGCAACAGCCAAGGCTCTGCCATCCCAGTGCACCACATTTGCAGAAGGAGCTGCAGAGGGTTGGAGTGCACGCGTGTTTGCTTCCGTGAGGACTGCCTCTGCCTCCTGGGACAGTGGGGTGGAGACAGCTGCATTTGTCTGAGTTGGAGAGGGGTGGCAGGACAGAGTCTCGGCTAGTGTGTGCAGGGTTTCCTCTGCAGAACCAGGATGCCCTGCTATAGGCTTAGCCAAGAAAAAAACAGGAGGCCCCTCCCGCACTGCCCAACACACAGAAGGTGCTCAATAAACGGCAGCCGTATTCAGCATGGGAGGAGCACCAAGGCACAGGGACGTGGCCACACATGTGCAGCTGCCCTCAGTGGGGAAGATGCCCAGCGGGCTCACGTGCATGTCTTTGTCCACATCTTGGGGCAAGAGTTGTTTCTTAGGGACCAGTTTGCTGCATAGCCAGGGCAAATGCCCACTGCCCTCATGCCCATGACTCACGAGCCCCTGGAAGTTGTGGGAGGTGAGAGCACCTTTCTGCAGGCCCTGCAGCCCTGACAGGAGAGGGCCCGAGGAGACCTCAGTTGTCCGGACCTGGCACCTGTGGAATCTCTAATGGGTCCAAGCAGCAGCACAGTCTCGAGCCCTCTACCTGCCGAGACACCTGCTGCGCTGGTTAGGAAGTGGCTTGAGGGGAGGCAGCGGCACGGCAGCCCTTTAAACATGCGTCCCTGCTCTCCTGCTCCTGCTGACCCTTCTTTTCTTGAAACCCAACGTTTTCACTTCCTCAGGGGCAGGGAGGCATGAATAAATAAAAATAAAATCTGAAAAAGTAAAAGGTAGCCCAAGTGGTAGCCTCCGTCCCCATCTCTCTTGGGCCGCTGCCAATATCCCACAGTTCCATTGGACTGTCTCTACTGGGTTCAGGTGTGTCATCTCTTCATTATTTCTCTCATGCATGTCACCCAGGCTTGAGAAGGATTTCTTTAATACCAGAGAAGTCCTGTGGAAATGAGACCCCCGTCGAGTGGTATAACTCTGTGGGAGTGACGACTGTCTCCGGCCGTATCCTTCATCCCAAGATGAGCAGAATCCATTGAGTGAGTCGTGGCACTGCAGGAGAGAAGCAAGTGCTGCCTTCACTCCTGTGTCCTGCTCCTAAAATGTTGAACATCAAACACAGTTCTGCAGGCGCTGAGCAGAGCACACAGGGAGGCAACCACCTTGCTTTTTCTAGATGCTGGCTTCCACCAAGGCAGCTGAAAAAATGGGCAGAGTACTGTATAAACAGAGGGTGCCTGCTCTGGAAGCTGTGAGGCTGGAACCTAAAGGGAAATGTTGCAATGGGTACAATTGTTACCCTGCATGTTTATGCCAATGATGTTATTCTCTTCATTTAGTCATCTTAAATTCAACTGTTAAGTCATTATTAGTAATTCTAATTTCTTGTTGAATTTCCATGCAAGGTAGGACTTCCCTGTAAATGCACAGATAGAGGCATTGTTCTATATTTAGTGAGAGAGATATTATCTACAAATTACAGGGAAAGAATTACATCAAGGTCCTCCACTGATGAAATAAACCACAAGAAAGAAATGAAGAGTAGGAGAGGAACACTGTGCTAAAAATGGCTAAGAACCAAAGCCAGTTGACTCTCCTACATCTGATGATTCCTTTACCTCCACGAGTCCCCCCAGTGAATGAGAAGCATGGCCTTTGTGCCCTTCAGGGTTAAGGGAAGAGCATTAGCATCCTAACAATTTCCTCTAGACCCTGAGAAAACCATTATCTTCTCTGCTGGACAGTGATGTCTCTAAACCACAAACCACCAGGGTAATTGGCTGTGTTCTTAGGAGAGACAAGAAGCAGGGCACAATGTCTCTTTGGGTGCCTAAAACCAGGCATCCAGAGAGAGCTTCCTGCCTTATACCCAGTCCAGTCTTTCATATTCTTTAAGAGGGAAACTCAGGTAGCGTGCAGGAAAGGGGCCTGCCCAGGGCTGGATGGCTGACGGAGCACAGACTGCCCAGGTCCTCAGCGTCCCTGACGTGTTCTTCCCTTTCAGAATAGGAAACTCTAAGTTTCTCCTAGCAGTTAGTGTCCCATAGAAACTTGATACAGCCTGCAGATGAGAACCCTTCTGGAAAGTTCTTGGTAGCCACATTCAAAAAGAGTACAACGTAACAGGTGGAATCAATTTTAGTAGTCTATTATAGTAATCTAATATTATTAATTTTAGTAATCTACTTTATATAATCTAATATCCTTTCAACATGTACGTACTCAATCAAAGCCATGATTAATGAGTTAGTATTCTTTTTGGCACTAATCCCAGTGTGCATTTCGTATTTCCTGCATGTCTTGGTGCAGACCAGCCCCCCTCAAATTCTCAATGGTCACATGTGGCCAGTGGCTATGGTGTTCAGCTGTGAAGATGAGGACATACCTCTGGTCAGCAGGCACAGCCTGGGCTCCGATGCTGGTGCTGCTCCTTCTTACGGATGTGACTTTAGACATCGTCCTATCCTGCTGGAACCCAGGCTTCCTCAAGCCAAAAATGAGGGTACAAATACCTACTCCACTAACCTGTGAGGCCTACATAATCCCATAGAGTCCAAGATCCCCAGGAGGTATCTTGCTTGGTGCCTGGCACACAGAGGTATGCTGAACCCTATTGCTATTATTAAGAGTTGTGCCATTCATTGGGTAAAATTCTTTCTGGGGGTTCTAGGAAATACATCCTTTCTCAGATTTTCATCGGGGTAATTCAGGACCACATTCTGGTAGAGATCATCAGTTGTGAATAACTCAATTTGATGTTTGAAAAAACATGTATTGAAAACCTCCTGGGTAGCAGACATTGGGCTTGGATATGGGAGCTTGATGTTTAAAAAGACTTGGTTCCTGGTGGTGAGGGAGACAGCATTTGGGAACTCCCTGTACTTTCTGCATAATTTTTCTGTGCACCTAAAACTATTCTGAAAAATAGAGCCTATATATATTTTGAAAAGACGTGCTCCATCATCCGCCTGACTGGACCTTTGTACAAATTAGACAGAGGCACCTCTTTCTGAAACCAATTTTATTGCCAACAATCAGAAAGTTGTGCTAATAAATGTATACGTATTACATATATGTATATATTCATAAATACACATACAGCGACCACAGTGTGAATGGTGCCTCGGAATTGTGCAGCATAAAACCCGCGCAACAGTGCACAGCAACCCTCTTTACCATCAGTCAACTGGAGGAAGCAGACACACAATCTAACTGCTAGACTAACAGGCAGGATGAAACAGGTCCAATAACAGTGGGAAAAATGAGAAGGCAGAGGATAAAGAAGGAAATCAGCCTGGGAAGAAAAGTATACGGAAGAGGTGAAGAAAGAAAGGGGGGACTGAGGCGAATGGGGTGAAAGGCAGTGGTGGGTGTCACACTCCTGCTCTGCCACGTTTTGCTATTACTGCTTCCTGTGCACTATCTGTCGATGTACTCCTGGGCATGTTTCTGAGGACTGGGGATGCCCCTGGAGCCACGTGGTCTTGTGAAAGTAAGACATTGAGTTAAGCTTTCTAGCTCTGCTGGGACATTAGACCAAGAAATGGGTCTCTGTTCCAGTAGAGGCATCACCACCGTCTGAAACAGCTTTAAAACATGCTCTGCTCCCATAGAGAGAGAATGTCGTTGGCCCGCCAGCACCAGGGCTCCAGCAGGTTTGTTTCCCAGTGGTGGGAGACCGTTAGTTCATTCATGCCACCTATTTTCCTAGATACACATGGAAATATGTGCTTTGAGGATGGCTGACACCTGCTTGGTATCCACTGGTTTCAATGCCATGGCACTGGCCTTCTTACCCCCTTCACTAGACAAATAAGCTAAACTAGCCTCAGACCCACGCAGAGCTGCCACCTCTGTTCATTTCCCTGTGAGTCATCCTTAATGAGTTACAAAAACGCATGACCCAGGCAGCCACGCAGAAGCCTACACTAGAAATGCATGTCCTTCTCGCAGGGTGGTGCGGTGGGGGAAGGGAGACTTCCGAATAAGCGCCTGCCTTTAACTTCCTGAAGTCAAGGTCAAATCCAGCAGCCGCCTCAAACCACACCTTCACAGGAACAGTCATAGCTTTGCAAAGAACTAAGAGACAGTTGTATGTGACCACATCCACCAGAGGTTACACTCACATCCTAGCCAACCCTGTAAAGATACCACAGGAGAAAAGTCGGAGCAGCCACACAACAGAACCCATGCAGCCTTGGCCAGCTCATGGAGCATATCAGGAGACGTGGGCTTGAAGAGCCGGATCTTTTTTAAATGTATATATAATTTCAACTTTTGCTTTACAGCCAGAGGGTGCATGTGCAGGTTTGTTACATGGGTATATTGCCTGATGCTGAGGTTTGGGATACGTTGGATCCCATCACCCAGGTACTGAACATTTCACCCAACAAGTAGTTTTCAACCCTTACCCCACTCTCTCCCCCACCTAGTAGCCCCCAGTGTCTATTATTGCCAAACAGTCTGATGTTGAAGATGGGCAGGAATCTCCATTTCCATTGTGCTTTTCCAGAAATATTCTATGTTCCTGCTGTCTCTCAAGCTATATCGTTTGTGGTGACCAACATAAGTAATAAATAATCAAGAGCATCCATGGGAATGCTGCACACCGACAGCCAAAGACTCAATCCTCCTTACATCAGTGGTGAGTGGGCAGAGGAGAACCTGTTACATCTGCATGTTTGAATATTTCATGAGCAAATAAACCTCCACCTAGGAAGATATGTGGATGGCAGATAAGCGCATGGAAGGCTGTTAAATGTCATCCATTATTTCAGAAATTCAAATTCGGTTACAAGGGGCTCTACACTCCTATTAGAATCGCTAAAATGGGAATGAAAAAATCTGGCAATACCCAGTGTTGAAGAGGACACGGAACCACCAAAACTCATACGTGTTGCTGGTGAAAGTGAAAAATGGTAAGCCAGTTTGGGAAACAGATTGGTGGTTTCTTATACAGTTAAACATACGCTTACCATCTGACCAAAAGATTCTGCTACTAGGCATCCCTTAACCAAGAAAGATGAAAACTTATCTTCACATAAGCATGAATTAATTTTCAATGCACTTAAGTGGAAGAAGCCGGACCCAAGAAACTACCTACTGTAGGTTTCACTTAACTTACACGACATTCTGGAATAAGCAACAAATGATAAGAACAGAGGAGAGATCAGGGAATACCAGGGGCTGAGGGTGGGAGGAGTCTGCCCCACAGCAGCACGAGGAGGGACCCAACTGTTCAGTGCCATGCTTGTGATAATGCTTATGGTAGTGCTTATGGTAATGCTTATGGTAACGTTTACCCAATTTGATGTACTGCACACCAGAAAGAGTGAATTTGGCCAGGTGCGGTGGCTCATGCCTGTAATCCCAGCACTTCGGAGGCCAAGGTGGGCAGATCACCTGAGGTCAGGAGTTTGAGACCAGCCTAGCCAACATGGTGAAACTCTATCTCTACTAAAAAAAAAAACAAAAAAACCACACACAAAACGTAGCCAGGCATGCTGGTGCATGCCTGTAGTCCCAGCTACTCACAAGGCTTTTTGAGGCATGAGAATCGCTTGAACCCAGGAGGTGGAGGCTGCAGTGAGCTGAGATCACACACCCCTGCACTCCAGCCTGGGCAACAGAGCAAGACCCTGTTTGAAAAAAAAATAAATTTTACTGCACCTTTGCTTTTAAAAACAAAAAAAATACCAACCCTAGATCCAAAGCAGGGATTTTAGTAGCTTTGGATCTGAGAAAAATTATTTTCCACTGAAGAATACCATAGCATTCTGTTTTTCAAATACATAATGTTCCTAGAAGAGCCAAAATTAAACTTAGAAAAAAAGAAAAAAGCTGAATTGACAACTTTTATAGTCTCGTTTCATTCAGGTCAGGAAAGGATCAGCAAAGAGAAGCAAACATTCATCAGGCCATGGCCAGGACCCCAAGCACCGCGCAGGCCAGAAAATGCCTCCTAGACCCAGCTTTGCTTACCCATGCGTAAGCTAAGGGCGTGTGCTGTGACCCTGCCAGGACAAAGGGCAGCACTGATCCCCAGGGATCATCCCAGACACTGGTACACTTTTTTTTCTTAATTTTTTTATTATTATACTTTTCAGTTTTAGGGTACATGTGCTTTGCCATCATCTTTGCTACCTTCTCTTTCGTTTTCCTGTTTCCTTTCACAGCATGTTCCCTATGTGAGCGGACGGCAAGTACCTGCAGGTCTGGAACAAGGGCCGAGGGCCACAGAGACCAGCCATGGTATAAGCCAGGAAGGAGGAAGGGAGAAGACAGACATGGCTTGTGTCTGTCACCAAACTATTCACGTTTTTTCTTTTTCCCTTGGCATTTGTCTTGCTGCAAAGGAAGTTTCAAAATGCCAGGACCCAAGCGATTTTCAGCTATGGCCAGGCACCCCCAGCACAGGACACAAAAGAGGCAAAGTCCTGTAGTCACTTTCCCGTTGCCCTCCCGACCCCACAGGCTTCCTGAGGTTGTGGAACCATGGACCCCATGGTTTGAATACAGCTGAGTCCCTGGAAGCACACAGGCACCCTCCCTCCACCCCTGTGTGTCCAGAAGCGGTGGGCTCTTAAGTCTCACCGACTTCAAGAGTGAAGCCGTGGACCCTCGCAAAATGTCACAATTCTTAAAGGCAGCCTGTCCGGAGTTTGTTCCTTTTAATGTTCGGTTGTGTTTCAGATTTCTTCCTTCTGGTGGGTTTGTAGTCTCACTAGCTCAAGAATAAAGCCGCAAACCTTCACGCTCTTACAGATCTTAAAGCGGTGCCTCTGGCATTGTTTGTTCTTTTTGGTGGGTTTGTGGTCTCGCTGGCTTCAGGAATAAAGCTGTAGCTCAAAAAGGCAGTTTGGACTCTAAGACTCAGCAACACCGAGGTTCACTGCAAGCAGCAAAAAAAAAAAAGGCAAACTCCCCCACACCATGCAATGAAATTGGACAAGCTTGCCACTGCTTGCTCGGGCAGCCTGCTTTTATTGTCTTATCTGGCCCCACCCACATCCTGCTGATTGGTCCATTTTACAGAGAGCCGATTGGTCTGTTTTACAGAGAGCTGATTGGTCCATTTTGACAGGGTGCTGATTGGTGCATTTACAATCCCTGAGCTAGACACAAAAGTTCTCCACGTCCCCACTAGATTAGCTAGATACAGATTGTCCATTGGTGCATTTACAAACCCTGAGCTAGACACAGAGGGCTGATTGGTGCATTTACAAACCTTGAGCTAGATACAGAGTGCTGATTGGTGTATTCACAATCCCTTAGCTAGACATAAAGATTCTCCAAGTCCCCACCAGATTAGCTAGATACAGAGTGTCCATTGGTGCATCCACAAACCTTGAGCTAGACACAGGGTGCTGATTGGTGCATTTACAAACCTTGAGCTAGATACAGAGTGCTGATTGGCCCTCACAATCCCTTAGCTAGACATAAAGGTTCTCCAAGTTCCCCCTAGACTCAGGAGCCCAGCTGGCTTCACCCACTGGATCTGGCATCAGGGACGCAGGTGGAACTGCCTGCCAGTCCCGCGTCATGTGCCCGCACTTCTCAGCCCTTGGGCAGTCGATGGGACTGGACGCCCTGTAGCAGGGAGTGGCGCTCCTCGGGGAGGCTCCGGCTGTGCAGGAGCCCACTGGCGGGGGTAGCCGGGAGGCTCAGGCATGGCGGGCTGCAGGTCCGGAGCCCTGCCCTGTGGGGAGACAGCTAAGGCTCCGTGAGAAATCGAGCACAGCAGCGGCTGGCCCAGGTGCTAAGCCCCTCACTGCCTGGGGCTTGCGGGCCGACCGGCCGCTCAGAGTGCGGGACTGCTGAGCACACGCCCACCCGAAACTCGCGCTGGCCTGGGTTCCACCCGCGCCTCTCTCTCCACACCTCCCTGCAAGCTGAGGGAGTTGGCTCCGGCCTTGGCCTGCCCAGAAAGGGGCTCCCACAGTGCAGCGGTGGGCTGAAGGGCTCCTCAAGCGCGGCCAGAGTGGGCAGCAAGGCCCAGGAGGCGCCGAGAGTGAGTTAGGGCTCCGAAGGCTGCCCGCACTCTGTCACCTCTCACCTGGGCCTGGAGTGGCATCTTACTCATTCTGTATCCTCAGGCACCAACAAATAGCTTGGGATAATTCAGCAAGATGTGCTTAAAAATTAAATGCACGGTAACGGGGCTAGGACTGCCACCCCTGGCTCCACTTCTCAAAGGAAGTCAGCAAGAATTCTATCAGAGATACAAGACGGCATTTTGGGGGGCAGAGGTTAACTCATCTTAGATGGTCTATTTTCACTGAGCATTTGGATGACATACACTTGGAATAAACATTTTACCATTCCAATGAGAATAACCTTAACTGCAGAGCTGGGAAGTAGTACAGGGGAGGAGCTCAGTACTCTGCGGCCCAGCAGGAATATGCTGGGCACTGTGTGTGCATGCTCCATCCATTCTTTGCAAAGCGGCCTTGCGGTGCCTGAGACCCCTATGGGCAAGCTGAGCAGTGGAGAAAGACACAAGAAGAGGCAGTAGCCCACGAAGGGCAGCAGGAGGGCCACCGTGAGGGACGGAGCGCTGTGACTCATTTGTCCACCGACGCCCAGTTTTCATCCCTGCGGGCTTGATCAACTCTCAGCTTTCACGGGGAAAACGCCCAGGTCAAACACAGTTTTTCAGTTATTAGAAACACTGTGGTTTCCCCCAATTCCTTGGCCTCAGCCACTGGCATGAACTGAACATGAGGCAATCTGCCCGCAAGCTGGTCTCATTTGTTTTTGATTAGGATGTGTTGGAATGGGAAAGAAATGTTTCTTTATCAGTTGAGGTATTAATAGACTGATGGAGGCCTGCAGAGCTGCAGAGGCAGGATTTCTGGTCCAGGGGCTCCTCTGAGGCGTTGGCAGGGGCAGCACATCAGCCGTGACACTGCCCTCGCCGTGTGGCATCCTCCTGAGTTCTGTCCTTCGGAGCAGTTCCCTCCCAGAACAGGCCAAGCCTCATCTCATTCATGAGCTGGGAAGCTCCCACGGAAAGTCCACATCCTTTGGCCTCCGTGCTCAGCTCTGGGCCCAGGAGACACCTGCTGCGCCAGCTGTGCTGCTATCTGGGCACGCATTGTGTGGTGGTCACAGATTTAAGCTTCTGTTTGTGGGATTCACAGGCAAACAGTCGCATCCATTTGCCGACACATACAAGTGCTGAACCAAACACCACTGGACCCTGAGTAATATCTGGCTATTTCCCTAAATCAATTTCACTGGAAACAACTGTGAATGTTCAAGAGAACGTGTTTCATTCTGCTCTGGAATGAGTCCAGGAGACAGCACCAGGGGTCTCAGCTAGGTGCAGGGAATAGAAAGACGAAGGAAGCACGGACATCAATTTTTTTATATACACATAATATAAAAATGCACCATTTTAACCATTTTTACGTGCACCATTTTAACCATTTTACAGTGGCATCAAGCACATTCACATGGTTGTGCAACCATCACCATCATCCTCTAGGACGTTTTCATCTTCCCAAACTGAAGCTCTGTCTCCATCAAACACCAATTCCCCATTCCTCTTCCACCAGCCCCTGGCAGCCACCATTCTGCTCTGTCTCCATGAATTTGACTGCTGTAGGAGGCTCACAGAAGTGGAATCACACGGTGTTTTTCCTTTTATGACCTGTTTATTCCATTTAGCAAATATCCTCAAGGTCCACGAATGTTGTAGCACGTGTTAGAATCCCCTTTGTTTTGCCATCTAACATTCCATCATATATCATTCCACGTTTTGCTGGTCCATTCTTCTGTTGATGGACACTTGGGTTGCTTTCTTTTGACTCTTGTGAATAATGTTGCGATGAACACGGGTGTGCAGATATCTCAAGGCCCCGCTTTCACTTCTTTTAGAATTCTACCCAGAAGTGGAGTTGCTGGACCAGGTAGTAATTCTGTTTCACTTTTGAGGACCACCATACTATTTTCTGCAGCAGCTGCCCCATTTTACATTCCCACCACTGACTTGACTGTTTTTTAACGGAGACAGGTGCAAAGACATGATATTAACTGAACAGATCACATGCCCAGCAGAGGTGTGTGCAGTGGTGGCAGAGCCAGGACGGGAACCAGACTTCAGGCCTCACCAGGGCAGGCTTCTCCAGAGATGCATCCTTAGCCAAATGCTGAAGGAGGCTGTATTTTCAGGGTGCGGTGGTGAAAACAGGTGCTTGGCAGAAGCACCCAGTAGTGTGCACAGGGAGGGGCCCCTGCACTTGTGTCCCAGGAGCCCCCAATCCTTGATAGTAAAGGCAGAGAAAACACCATTCTATGAAAGCTGCCGCAATTTGAACCTGTTAAGCGTGAGAGAAGTCAGTCTTCTTTTAGGACAGAGTGGATTCTTTTTTCTTTTTGGCAAATAGAGTAGATCTAGGAAAACTGGCTGAAGGGACACTGAGTTGTAGAAATGCAAAACAAAGGAGCTCAGCCTCCATGACTTCTGACTGCCACAAGGGCAATAGTTGCTGCAACACATACACAGCTGTCATTTACTGGCTGGCATTAACTTATCGATTCGTTAAAAGAACTCTACGAGGGAAGTACTACGATCATCCCATTTTACAGACGTGGGACAGAGAGGTCAAATAAGTTACCCATGGTCACCCAGCTCACAAGGGGGACAAGTTCCGCTCCAGGTAGCCTGACTGCGCTTGATCTCATCTCTGCAGTGTGAAGAGTGTTGAAGAAGCAGACACCTGCCCTCTGTGGCTGGGGATACAAATAATAATAAACAAATGAGCATAAACATATAGGATGTACCACAGGGGGTGGCAGACTTTTTCTGTGAAGGGGTCAGCATGGCTCCATTGAGACTTTCCTTAGAGACGCTGAGATTTCCCTGGTGAGACGCTGTCAGACGGGGCCGGTGGGCTGATTCCGGGACTCACGCCTTCCCTTCTTGGCTTTGTGCTCATCTCTCTCTGATATCATTTCAGGAGTCTGCAAACGACGAACTGTGGGTCAAACCCAGCCCACTGCACGTAATTTTTTTTCATCCATTAACAACATGTGAAAATTATTCTTACCTCCCAGGTATTTGATCTCATCATACATTTTTCATTGTCAGCAGCAGACCAAGAATTGCTCTGATGCCTTATAGGAACTCGTCTGTTCAAAATGTACATGAAATGACTTTTAAATCACGCACTGACAGAAAGAATAGCATAATGGCCACATATACTCATCAGTAGCCCCAGCCTTGTCTCATCTGTGACCTGCCCTTTGCCCCTCCCCTAGAATTATTTTGGAAGAAATCCCAGACATTGTGCCAAGAAACAAATGAATCTTAAAGACATATGTCTCAGAAAATTTTTATATGTCTCAGAATATTTAACATAAATATACCATACACATCAACTAAGGATTGTATTAAATATCCGTCATTTTGCTTTATTTAGATTCATCTGAATTTACCAGAAAGAAATCTTAGTATTTCCTGACATAAATGTACCAAATATATTCTACCAGTCTAGGTGCATTGAAACTCAGATTTTTCCATGGATGTTCACTGTCCAAAAATATGGCCAAAAAGAAGAGCATCACGCAATACTAGAAAACATTGGAAATTTAAATTTCCCAGGAGAGCCCTGCTGATTTGCTGATGGGGTGTAACAAAATCACTCTCTGCCAGTGATGCTGTGAAAACTGGAGGAAGCCTAAGCAAAGGGTTTTGCAACAGCTCTTCTGCAAAGAGAGTTCCAACAGGATAGAGTCAGTGCAGCCACGTGCAAGGCAGCTGCGATCCAAGTCTTCCATAGTAATTAACACTCTGTAATCTACCACTTATGGCTTGGGCGATAACGAAGTACCTGGCATTCATCCAGCACCTTCTCATGAGCGTACTGCGTTCGCTTGCATGATCTCACTGTGTATCTCTATTTCTCTCACTTGCAGTTCACAGGACCAATCTTGTACCAACATTGTGATGGCCCTGGCAGCACAGGCACATTTGGCATTGAACTGCCCCGTGAGTATCCTGTTCCCTTTGCTGAGGTCCTTTCATATCACACTTGCCTGCTGAACTACCTTTATTCAAACCTCTTGCCAGTGAGAAAGTGGTCTTTGTCTTCTCGGGTTGAGGCTGGGGCTGGGCATGTCAGCAGGGTCTTGGAGAGTAATAGTCCAGCCCAGGATGCCACTCCTAGGCTGGGAGTTAATAAGGCTGGCCCTCATCTGGGGAGCAGGCATCCCATCCCTTCCTCCCCACTCCCCTCCCCTGCCCTCCTCTCCTTTCCCCTTTCCTTCTGATCCTATCCTATCCCTTCCATCCATCCCATCCCTTTCATCACATCCCATCCCATCCCAGCTCGTCCCACCCTTCCCTTCCCATTCCACCTGTCCCACCCTTTGCCTTCCCATCACTTCCATTCCTATCCTGTCCCATGCCATCCCCTCCCCTCCCATCCCTTTCCACCATTTTCTTCCATCTTATCCCTTTCAATCTACCTCATCCTTCCCATCCCATTCTACCCCATTCCATTCCATTCCATTCCATATCATTCCTTACCATCCCTTCCATCTCATCCCATCCCATCCATCCCATTCCATCCCTTTCATTCCACCCCATCCCTTTCATCCCATCCCACCCCATCCATCCCATCCCATCCTTTCCATCTCATCCATTTCCTTCCCTTCCATCCTCTCCCACCCATCCATCCTATCCATCCCATCCCATCCCTTCCTACCCTGTCTCATCCCTTCACATCCTATATCATCCATTTCCATTCCATCCCATCTCTTCCCTTACTGTCTATTCTCTTCCCATCCCTTACCTTCCAATCCCATCTCTTCCCTTTCAATCCCACCCTACTCCATCCCATCCCTTCCCATCCATCCCATCTCCTCCCATCCCTTCCTATTCCACAGCTGCCTAGAGGAGTCAGCTCGTTGTTTACGGCACAGTGCCACTGTCTTTACACTTTGGCACGCCCCTCCAATCACTGAAGACAAAATCAATTTCCCTTTATAGAAAGCATGAGGTTTCGCAAACTTTCTGGTGAGTTGTACTCCCTTGGCTTCTTTGCAGGAAAGCTCAGCCACATTACTGACTTCAACAGCTGAAATGTGAGAGGAAGTGACCCCATCACCTCTAGGCGGACACTTACGAGCTGACACATGGGTGATGGAGGCGCTGACAGAGAAGCTCGAGGACATTCCTGTCCCTCTCCTGCAGCCCACCCACTCCCCTGTCCTTGCCACACACTACAGGACACTTGTGTGGAGCCCGTGGGCAGCTCCAGCTGCCAACACACCTCCCACCTCACCCCTGCTCAGGGCCCACATTTAAGAGCCACATTTTTTGGGGGATTTGTTTGTTTTGAGACGGAGTCTTGCCGTCGCCAGGCTGGGGTGCGGTAGCACAATCTTGGCTCACTGCAACCTCTGCACCCCAGGTTCAAAGGATTCCCCGACCTCAGCCTCCCAAGTAGCTGGGACTACAGGCACACGCCACCATGCCTGGCTAATTTTTTTGTATTTTGGTAGAGACGGGGTTTCACCTTGTTGGCCAGGCTGGTCTTGAACTCCTGACCTCAGGTGATTCGCCCTCCTCGGCCTCCCAAAGTGCTGGGGATTACAGGCGTGAGCCACCGCACCCAGCCAAGAGCCACATTTTGTTACTTGTTTCTCCACTGTTGAAATTTGGGTTGGCCCCCTTAGATGTGTGCATGTAGATCGATAGTTATTTCCAAGGAGTACGTTCTTAACAAGTGGAGTGAGTGGGTCAAGGGTGACCCTTTGAATAATTTTGTCTACATACCGTGGGTTTGCCTCTTTGAGAGCAGGGCCACCCTCACTGCAACCAGCACCTTTTCAGATACAGGCAACATCTCTGCAGGCCTCAGGTGTTCCCTTATAAACATTCCCCCTCCATTGAAATGGTGTTGAATGGCTCTCATTAGTGTCTGAATTTATTTTTATTTTTGGACTGTTTTTCATGTCTGCCCTGTTCTAAAAATGATAATAATGCAATAATCACTACTACTATTGCTACTACTTGAAACTGCCCTGGCTGCTTTGGAACTATCTAAGTATCTCCCTTGAGCCTCAACTGTGTGGGGTACGTGGGGGAAGATATTCATTAACTGCAGGTGGGAAGCTATTGCCCAAACAAGAAACCAAGACAAGCACCCACCTCCTCTGGTCCTGTGTTCACTGGTCTTGTAAAACATTGTCAAGGTAATGACATCTGTGGTAAAATATCAAAGAACACAGCAAGGCTTAGAATGGGAAGAAAAAGCCCCAGGCACTCCTTCCCCAGAGCGGCACCTGGCTCCCTCCACCTGTGACTCTGCAGGTGCCTCTACCCAGGACTGTGGACCCAGGACTGCCTCCACCCAGGACTCCACCCAAGACTCCGTGCCCTGTGCCCCGGGTTGCTGATTGTCTTACCTACTGACTTCCTCGGTGAGTGCGAGAGTTTGCCCTTGAGAGCCGTCTACCCTCCCAAGCCCCGATGGTGACAGCGCTGTCCCCAGCTGTCCTGCTGGCTGTCCCTCCATGGCATCCCCCCTTCCTTTCCTGCAGCCCCCTCTCCCATCCGCTTAGCCACACGGTCACTCTCTGGGGTGAAACTACAATATGCCTATGGTCATCTGTGATCAAATTGCAGCTGACGATGTGAGCTTTGCTTGGCGACCATAACGGTGATTTCTGCGCTTTGTCTGCCCTACAAGCTGAGAGCCAATGGGGAAGCCACGTCCCTGAAGCACCAGGAAACTCTTCCCCGCAGGGCCAAGGGGCACTGGGGTGGCCTTCCCTTCCTCATACAGCTTTTTGTTTTTCCTACAGTTTCTAACCCACTAACTGGGGGCCCAAAGTAAAGCAGAGAAGTGGGGAAAAGGAACCAAGGGAAGGAAGAAGAGCTCCAAAATGCTGTTCAAAAGCCAACAATGTGAAACCCCATCTCTACTAAAAATACAAAAATCGGCTGGACATGGTGGCAAATGCCTGTAGTCCCAGATACTCAGGAGGCTGAGGCAGGATAATCGCTTGAACCTGGGAGGCGGCGGTTGCAGTGAGCAGAGATTGTGCCACTGCACTCCAGCCTACGCAACAGAGCGAGGCTCCATCTCAAAAAACAACATCAACACAACAACAACAACAACAACAACACATCTTCCCATTAGCACTGGAGCAGCTTCCTTGGAGCATAGAACGCGGTGCGGGTGAGCTCTGCACTATTCACCTTCTCCTGCACACCCTTGTCTCCTGAGTGCCGTGGTGGGGTCTTTGTGGCTTTGTTCCAAGTTGTGCCACTGATCGGCTGGGCGCCTGGGGCACCTCAGTTTTCATCATCTGTGAAGTGGGGGTGCAGCAGCACATGGCTCACAAAGCTGGGGTGGGCATTGCGTGAATTACACAGGCGGATGCAGACAGCAATGTGGGCCCTGGGTCCCAGCTTACTAAGGGGAGTCCCCTCGCAGCAGATGAGTCCTCAGGCCTTTCGTGCTTTTGTCCACTGGACAAGACTTCCTCAGGGACCAAGGTGTGGTCCCGGGAGCAAGCCTGGCACCGAGGGGGCCCCTGCAGGGAGGGACAGCAGGCGTAGGGCCTTAGGGAGCTCCAGAGATGCCGCACGACAGGCTTTAGGCAAATGCGTGGTGAATGAATTTGATGACAGCTCAACATGTACTGAATGGATGTTGAGTGAGTTTGAAATCAAAGACCAAACCACAACACTGGGGAGGAAGCGAGAGGATGGTGCTAGGGAGGGCAGGGCGCAGTGTGGAGGGAGAGCGGCTGGAGGGAGGGCAGGGCGAGGTGTGGAGGGAGAACAGCTGGGCCAGGCGTGGGGGACTCATGAACACTGGCTGTGCTGAGCTCTCAGAGCTGCTCTTGCTTTTCAGATGGCAACAGTGGTGGCATTTGCTTTTTTCTTCCTCCAGCCTTTAGGGGTTTGAAGTGATAGTTTAGGGGATTCATCAGGATGGCTGTAAACAAGCAGAGGGAGGCAGGGCACCCCCCCCAAGACATGCTCTTTGGCACGTCTGCTTTCCTGGGTTTTTAGCTTTGCTGTCATGCAGTGGAGTCTCTGGAACCAAAACAGGTAACAGGATTGAAGACTCTGTTTAGGGCCCTGGTTTGGGCCTTTCCAGAAACCATCATAGAAACTGTTCAAGAAATGGTTACCAGAGAAATGCAGGCACAGTGGCACTCAGGCCCCTGGAAAAATGGGTTGATTGCAACAGAAATATCTTTCTCGAAATGAAGGGCAGCCCCGTTATAGTCAGAGGTTCGGGCAGGAAAAAGAAGGGGCAGTGGTCAGTCAGGGGCACGGAAGACGGACCCCAGAGTGGAGGAGCCTCCACTGGGGCAGCCAGGGAATCTGGGAGGTGGGGACGGGGGCAGGGGTGGTCACTCTGTCCTCGGCCCGTGATGGGGCCCCCAGTGGGGCAGCCAGGGAATCTGGAAGGTGGGGATGGGGGCGGTCACTCTGTGCTCGGCCCGTGATGGGGCCCCCACTGGGGCAGCCAGGGAATCTGGGAGGTGGGGACGGGGGCGGTCACTCTGTCTCCGGCCCGTGATGGGCTGTTTCTGTGGAGCTCTAGAGCCCATGACTCCAGGTCACCAGCGTCACAGGAAGCTTGGGGCCAGAGTGGGTCTCTGAGAGTCATGCTGAAAGCTAGATGTGGTCTTATTGTGTCCACTCCTCTAGGAGAGGACACCGCGATTTCCAAATGAAGCAATGCTCATCCTATGTGCTGGTGATGTGAAAATACTGGGGTCACTGTGGGCTTTCAGGAAGTGCCTAGGTGGGGCTGGAGGCTGTGGTGAACAGAAGGGACGGGGTGGCCGGGCAGGAGGACTGAGGGACAAAGCTAGGAGAGGGAACTGGGCAGCCAGCCTGGTGGGGATCTCAGAGCTGCCCAGCCTGGCACAGCCATCTCTGCCCTGGGCTCGGCTGCTTCTCCTGAGTCCAGCTGTGATGTGGCAGGAAGCCCCTGGGCTTGTCTGCCAGGGGTCCTGGCTCAGTGCCGAGTCACACTTTTTATGGAAATATCAGGTGCGTGTCCCTCACACTTCAGTCCCAGAGTCTAATTCTTGTTGCTTCCTCAGGCGCTGGGCCTAGCCTTCCAATTCCAGGACCTGCCCACCTGCCTGCATGCCCACCTGGTGGACCTGTCCCTCCCCTGGCCCAACCTGGCTCCCTGGAAGGATGAGAAGCAGTAGGGGAGATGAGGCACAAGCTGGGGCAGCCCCTGGAGGGGAAGTTGAGGCAGGGATCATCTATTCACATGCAAAAAGGAGGCCTCTACGGGGTGCTGGGGGCCCGCACGGAGAAGTTCTAGCTGCAGTGCTGGGCAGCCCTGGAGCAGCAGAACTCAGCAGTGCAAGGTGGCTGCTCAGAGTGGCCACGACAAGAAGGCGCAGGTCTGTCCCCTCCCCCAGTGCCTGCCGCTCCCTGCCTCTGCCTCCCTGTCCAGCCTCTGCTCATGCTTCAGGGTCGCTGATTTGGGTCCAAACAGCCACACAGAGGAGTCTCTTGAGTAGGGAGTGCTGGGGGTGGTACTGGGAATGTGGACTGCAGGTGAGCACCCCCACTCACCTCATTTAACCTATTTACTGTCTTATGCAATTTAAGAAAAACCAAAACCCAAACAACAACAGCAAAAAAACCCCACACCAACCCACAGTCTTTGAAAGGGTTGGGTTCCACCAGGAGACTCAGGCGTCTTAGTGGAAAGAATGATCTGGGCTCTGGCTGGGATGGCACAGGCAGCTGGGGGGCGGTGCCCGCCGCCGGGAGGCGTGGGCCTGACCCAGTGGAAGGAAGTGGTGTGTTTCCATTGCAGAGCTCAAAAACAAGGTGGTTTGAGGAACGCTTGTGTGTCACCGGCATTTCCCTGTTGTGTTTATGAAGTGAGGTGGGAATCAAGCTCTGGGGTTACTCTAATTGTGTCTTTTACAAGAAACCAAGAAGCCCCCACGGAACACAGGCAGGGGCTGAGGCGGCCGGGAGGGGCTGGGGAAACCCAGGCGCAAGCGCGCTGGGCTGGGAGGATGGGGCCGGTCACCTCACCCGGCTCTCCAGCACCCCTTTTTAAGGATGGAAATCTGGGGACCACCCTCTGCCCGCCTGCCTCTTCCCAGCGCATGTCCTGAGCTCCCTGAGCTGCTTCCTTTTCTAGACGCTGTGTGGGTGCAAACAGCAGGTGCTCATGGATGGCACGGATGACAAACAGCAGGTGCTCATGGGTGGCACGGATGGAAACAGCAGGTGCTCATGGGTGGCACGGATGGAAACAGCAGGTGCTCATGGGTGGCACGGATGACAAACAGCAGGTGCTCATGGGTGGCACGGATGGAAACAGCAGGTGCTCATGGGTGGCACCGCATGTCCAGGCCAGGGAGAGGCTGCGGGGCTGGGAGGGCGGGGCTCATAACATGGACGTGCACACAGCAGACGGGTGAGCCTCCGGTGCCCCTCGAAGCCTGCTGACCACGCAGCGCGCAGCATGGCCCCTCCCGAGCTGAGGCCATGGGGGCGGGGGATGCGGGCTGTTACTGGCGTGGCAATTCTGTCTTCTGAGGTCACTCAGTTTCCCCGGGTGAGGCGAGCACTGTGCTGAGGAGCGTTCCGCCATGCAGTACAGGAGAGGAGTGGTCTGCAGGATGGACTCTGCACAATGAGAAAGCCGGGCAGCCTCCCGAAAGGAAGTGCGGGCGAGGGCTCCAGATGCAAACAGCCCAGGCCACAGGGCTGGTCCCTCTCTCCTCCACAGGAGTCTCCCAATGCAGGCCGCCCCACAGAGTAAGCATCCCTTGAAGTAATGTTTCAGGGACTCATTTCTGTATTTAAGGGAGGGAGGGAGAACGAGCCAGAGGAAGGGCTGCACCGAGCGCCGCAGTGGAGAGGAAGCGGTGAGACCAACGTTCCACTCACCTGTCTGGGCTGCCATCGGACAGCAAAACAATGGGAGAAAAAATCCCCACATTTTCACAAGGAGGTTTACTGGAAAATCTTCTAATAAACAGGCTCGTAAGCACAAGCACAGCAATCTCGAAACCACCTTCTCATCATTCAGATGTTGCTTTCAGAATTGCCTCCTTCCTCCAGGCCACTGCCATGGAGGCCTGGCAGAGTCCCCCCGGGAGGTCCTGTGGCTCCACTCGAGGCTGTGACATAATCTGTTGTGGGCTGACTGTGTCCCCCTCCGAATTCATATGTTGAAGTCCTAACCCCCACGCTATGAAGATTTGTCCCCACAAAACTCATGTTGAAAAGTAATCCTCAGTGTGGAAGTCTTGAGAGGTGGGGCCTTTAATAGATGGTTCATGCATTAATGCGTTAATGGATTCATGGTTTATCATGCTATTGGGACTGGTGGCTTTATAGGAAGAGGAAGAGACACATGAGCCGGCGTGCTCAGCATCCTCACCATGTGATGCCCTGCACTGCCAGGACTCTGCAGAATCCCCACCAGCAAGAAGGCCCTCACCAGATGCAGCCCCATGATCTTGGACTTCTCAGCCTCCATAACTTCAAGAAATAAATTCCTTTTCTTTATAGATTGCCCGGTTTCAGATATTCTGTTATAAGTGACAGAGAATGGATGAAGATGCCTCTTGTACCTCAATATGACTGCATTTAGAGACAGGACCTTTAGAAAGAGAATTGGGTTAAAATGAGGTCTTTAGGGTGAGCCCTAAACTAACGCGAATGGTGCTCTTTTAAGAAGAGAGGGCACAGACACACACACAGAGGGAGGCCCCTGCGAGGCGACAGGGAGAAGACACCATCTGCAAGCCAAGGAGAGGGCTCCAGAGAAGCCAGCCCTGCCACACGTGGCTCAAAGCCATCTGCCCTCCAGGACTGAGAGAGAACAAATGTGTGTTGCTGAAGCCCCGAGTGCACGCCCAGTGCGTGGTGCTTGTTAAGGCAGCCAGAGCAGACTGATCCAGCATCCTTCTACAGAAATGGTTTCATATCGAAGCTTGGAAGTCACTGAGCCCCCTGATTTTATAACTGAGCAAATGGAGGCACCCCGCGTTGGGTCCCACAGATCACCAGCTCAGCCAGTGTTCCCTGAGCCTGGCGCAGGTGGGCGCTGGGCACCGCGATGGGTGGGGGCCGGGCCTCTCCTCTCGGGCTGTTTGGCTCAGGAGTCACACAAGCCCTAAGCATGGGGATGCAGTTCCAGGCGCCGGCAGGTGCCACAGAGGAATCCAGTGGGTGTGTGAGGGGTTCTCAGGCTAGAGTTCCGGGTGGGCGTGGGCTTGGCAGGCCCCGCACTCGGAGCGGCCGTCTGGCCCTGCCGTCCCGGGGCACTGAGGGGCTTAGTACCCAGACCAGCAGCTGCAGAGGGTGCACCGCGTCCCCCAGCAATGCCAGCCCACCGGCGCCGCACTCGATTTCTCGCCGGGCCTGCAGGGCAGGGCTCGGGACCTGCAACCCGCCATGCCTGAGTCTCCCCCGCGCTGCGCCGTGGGCTCCTGCACGGCCTGAGCTTCCCGGACGAGCGCCGCCCCCTGCTCCACGGCGCCGGATCCCATCAACCGCCCTGGGACTGAAAAGTGCGGGCGCAGGGCGTGGGACTGGCAGGCAGCTCCACCTGCCACCTGGTGCGAGATACACTGGGTGAAGCCAGCTGGGCTCGAGTCTAGTGGGAACTTGGAGAACCTTTATGTCTAGCTAAGGGATTGTGAGGGCCAATCAGCACTCTGTGTCTAGCTCAAGGTTTGTAAATGCAACAATCAGCACCCTGTGTCTAGCTCAAGGTTTGTGGATGCACCAATGGACACTTTGTATCTAGCTAATCTGGTGGGAACTTGGAGAACCTTTATGTCTAGCTAAGGGATTGTGAATACACCAATCAGCACTCTGTATCTAGCCCAAGGTTTGTAAATGCACCAATCAGCCCTCTGTGTCTAGCTCAGGGTTTGTAAATACACCAATGGACACTCTGTATCTAGCTAATCTAGTGGGGACGTGGAGAACTTTTGTGTCTAGCTCAGGGATTGTAAATGCACCAATCAGCACCCTGTCAAAATGGACCAATCAGCTCTCTGTAAAACAGACCAATTGGCTCTCTGTAAAATGGACCAATCAGCAGGATGTGGGTGGGGCCCGATAAGACAATAAAAGCAGGCTGCCCGAGCCCGCGGTGGCAACCCGCTGGGGTTTGTTTCAGTGTTGTGTAAGCTTTGTTTTTCATTGTTGTTGATGAGTGTTTGGGTCCCTGCTGTTTTTATGAGTTGCAACACTGACGCAGAAGGTTTGCAGCTTCGGTGTTGTAAGCCAGCGAGACCACGAATGCATTGGGAAGAACAAACAACTCCAGGCGCGCCGAGTTAGGAGCCGTAACACTCAGCGCGAAAGTCTGCAGCTTCACTCGGCTTCACTCGTGAACTAGCAGTACCGTGAACCCACCAGGAAGAAAAAACTCCGAACACATTTGAATACCAGAGCGGACAAACTCTAGACGTGCTTTGCACACGCCGCCTTTAAGAAACTGCAACACACTCCGCGAGGGTCCGCAGCTTTGTTGTTGCAGTCAGACCAAAAACCCGCTAATTCTGGACACCTGGGGACTAAGAAGAGCGCAGGACGGGTTCTGAGTGCTGCTGCGCGGAAGGTAGGTGTGCACAGAGGGATCCTCCACAGTAAGGGGCTGTTCCCTGAACCATGCCCTATTTTTTCACTGCTTTTGGGACCCAGTGTCTGTTCACACCCTAGAGCCACACCATTCCAGCAGCCACAGGAAGCCAGGACTGCTAGGTTGAGCTCAGTGCTTTCGTCAGGAAGCAGCTGTGGGCACTCGCGGTTGCCGCCAGGTTCCGGGCATTATCCTCACATATAAAGGGAGAAAAAGAGGGAATGGTTCCTTTTTACTACCCGATTTCTCCTCTGCTTGTGGTAGCTGTTGGGATAGTAAGGGGATCATGTTAAGAAAAACCTACAATCTGAGCAGGGCAGTGTCCCAGGCTCATGTTGTCACTGGGTCGCTTGTAATCAGCCTTTAGGCTGGGGCTGAAGTAATACATGCCATTGCTGCCCCAACACATCCATATCTGAGGTTTTAATTTGCTTTTGGCAAAAAGGCACGGAAGTTAAGTTGAGCCTAGAAAACTCTTCGCTTGTTCCAGAGTCAGTTCCAAGTAGTAGCAGGGTAAGCAGGCTTGGGGGCGTGCGGACAAGGCCAGGAACCGTGATGTCACTCAGGGATGGCCAAGCTGCAGGCACAAGGCAGCCCCTGATTGTGGGGCCAGAGTGTGTCCGTGGTGAGGTGGTGTGCCCGGCAACTTGCAGGTCCTTTTGGGGAGGACCTGGGGCAAATTCTTTAGCTCTTCCGTGGCTATTTCCATAAATGTAAAAAAGAGATAATAGAGCCCACCTCATAGGTTAAATGGATTCCCACGTGTAAGGCAGTTATACGGTGCTGGGTGTCAAGTGTGCTACATTATAACTGATGTGTGGCCATTTTTTTTCTCTTGAAATTAAAAATATTGCTAAAATTTACTGAACACATGAATGGTCCGGCATTACACAACATGCTGGATAAATGTTGCTTAACAAATTCACCCAGCTTGGTCTCACTTTCTGGGGCTTCCTACCAGTCTTGAACTATCCCAAATGCCTTTGTCCTGAGCCAGTTTCCCTAGAAATTCAGAGCATCTCTGACACTAAAAGTCATGTAGCTCAGCTTCACTGAATGCACAAACGCGCCAGCCAGCATCCCAGGAGATGATTGCTGCAGCCAGGGCTGAACACCTAGTGAGCCTCCCACCCTGTAATGGGAAGGGCCAGGGGAAAGGACTCTGAACACAGGGGGCTACTGTGCTAGGAAGCAAAAGCTTCAGTGGAAGGGACGGCTGTTACCAGTGGGACTGAGCAGTGCGTCTGCTCCAGCATGGAGTGCCCCCTCCCCTCCTTGGGTGCACCTGCGTATGTCCTTGTCTCTCCATGTGGTTGACCTGGGGAGAAGAACCCAGAGCTGCTCTCAGCACGACTCCGGGGGAGCCCAGAGACAGACACACAAGCTCACTCAAGGAAACAGAGCAGGAAACCATAGCCTGCTATGGTAAAAGGCCATGTAGGGTCCTGGCTAGATCCCAGGGACCTGGGGATATTGGGAAGGCAAGGGTGCCTTTTCCTGAGCAGCGCTTTTGGTGAACTCAGCATCCTCATCACCCGGGTCCCTTGTCAGTTACAACTAACGTGTACAATCTGGATTTCCAATAATTCCCAGCATTTCTGTAGTCGTCACTGCTCTGCTAAGAAATCTCCGAGGGCTCCCTGTGGCTCACTGAATTAAATGCAGCCTTTGATGGGATTCTGAAACTGGTGACACAGCTGCTTCTGGCAAGGATCAGACACACGGCCAGCTGCCCTTTGCACACAGAGCCCTGAGCCACGGTCTCCGTGTGAGCCTGACTCGTTTCTGGCACAGACTCACTCTGTGATGCTCCAGGGGCCAGCTGGGAATGCTGCTGCTGCCTCCACCGGCCCGTGGGGCAGGGACGCTGATGAGTGCCCATTCTTGCTTCTCAAGCTCTTAAGGCAACAATTCCATTACCGTCTCTAGTTCTCGCTCCAACACAGGGAGGACGGAATGGCTCTGCCAGTCATCAGATGAGGGGAGTCCACTCAGGGCTGCTAGTCCTTTAGCAAAGGCCACAGCTGGGTGAGCAGCAGAAACGACGTGGGAGCTGAGGCCGGGCCCCACAGCCAACGTGCTTTTGCTCCATCAATTGAGATGATCAGTTTTTCCTTTTAAAAAAATCTTTCCAGAAGGTGAATTACATTCGTTAATTTTCAAACGTTGAACCAACCTTTCACTTCTGGGGTAGACCACACTTGGTCGTGCTTTTTGCCCTTTTTGTATATCGCTGGCTTCCGCTTGCCAACATTGCATCAAGCCTTTACCATGTATGTCCATCAGTGTCACTGGTCAGTAGTTTGCTTTTCTCATAATGTCTGTGTCTGGTTTTGGCGTTAGGGCAATGCAGGAATTAGAACTGGGAAGTGTTTGCTCCTATATGCTAAGAGAGCCCTATAGTGTAAAATAATTCTTTAAATACTTAGTAGAATTCACTAGTGAAGACATCTAGACCTGGAGCTTTTGTTCTGAGAGGATTTTAAACTGTGAAGTCAGTTTCTTTAATACAAAAATATTTGGGTTATCTAAATCTTCCTGAGTGAGCTTCGGTAGTTTGTATTTTCAAGTTAGTCCCTTTCATCCATGATATCGAATTTCTTGGCATAGTGGCGTTCGTAACACCCTCGTAATGCTGGTGGGCTTTCAGCCCAGGTGTCAGCAACTTGTGTCTTCTCTTTTTTCTACACCACTCTAAGGATTTATCAGTTTTATTGGTTTTTTTCAAAGAATTTGATTTTGGTTTTATAGATTCTTTTTCTTTGGCTTTTCTCATTTTCAATTTGATTCCTTTCTGCTCTCATATTTCCTTCCTTGCACTTGCTCTGGATTTAATTTGTTTTCCTTGCCCTCTTTTCTTAAGGTGGAAGGTTCGTGTGTTGACTGGAGACCTTGTTTTCTAGTGAAAGCATTTAATGACGTTCATTTTCCTTTCAGCACTGCCTTAGATGTGCCCCACAATTGTTGATATATTGTATTATTTCATTCATTTCAAAATATTTTCCAAGTTACCTTCTGATTTCTTTTTTGACCCATGGGGTATTTAGAAGTGTGTTGTTTAATTTCCAAATACTTGGGAATTTTCCAGATAACTTTCTGTTTGTTATTTCTGCTTTAATTCTGTTGTAGCCAGAGAACATACTTTATGTGAGTTCAGTTCTTTTAAGTTTGGGTAAGATTTATTTAATAGATGAGCAAATGTTTTATAGTCTATCTTGGTGAATGTTCCATGTGCATTTGAAAATAATGTGAATTATGTCATGTGGCAGAGCATATAAATGTCAATTAAGTGAAGCTGGTTGATAGTATCACTCAGCTTTTCTATGCAGTAAGTCTTCAATGTCCTTAATAGATTCTTGGAAATTGACTGTAAGTGAAACAACATAATGAAACCAGTTGGATCCCAGGCTCATTGATACGAACAAGGGTTAAGTTCCTATGGCATATTCCTGGTCACAAAAACACCACCAAATTTCTAAATAAAGACTCCGCACACTTCTAATACTAAACATTGAAGTAAATGGGAGCCATACGTACATTCAGAAAGATTAATACTAACCAGTAAGATGACTATTAACCCGATTTCTGGTGAGTCAGCAACGGCAGCTGTAGTGGTGGTGAGTGGTGCAGGGAGGAAGGCTTAGTCCTCACGTCTGGTGACAGGCGAAGGTGAATCGTCTGACAGCCACCCCTCACCTGTCCAGCCTCAAACCTCTTTATCACTTGTGTTTTTGTTTCAAATGTCACACTTTTTCTGCCTTTTACTGGCCACAGACCTCAGGGGAGCACGGTGCACCCTTAGCACTCACTGCAACAGGGTACATCAAGGAATACATGTTTGAAAGTGAGAAGTGTAGGAAGCACCCCATCACTGCGAGTTCGAAAACAGACAAGATCAAATATGGTGGGCTTGCCGAGCACTTCCTTACCGCTTTCACTGTCATGCATTTGTATGCTTGTCATACACTTTACGAATTTTTATTTTACAATCATTTGCATTCTTTTTTTTTTTTTTTTTTTTTGAGACGAAATCTCACTCTGTTACCCAGGCTGGAGTGCAGTGGCGCGATCTCGGCTCACTGCAACCTCCGCCTCCCTGGTTCAAGCGATTCTCCTGCCTCAGCCTCCTGAGTAGCTGGGACTACAGGCACGTGCTACCACGCCCGGCTAATTTGTATTTTTAGTAGAGACAGTGTTTCACCGTGTTAGCCAGGATGGTCTCGATCTCCTGACCTCATGATCCACCCCCCTCAGCCTCCCAAAGTGCTGGGATTACAGGTGTGAGCCACCGTGCCCGTCCTCATTCATTCTTTTCTAATGCATTCATTCCAGTTAAGGGTTGTGGGTGGCCCAGCAGCTCAGGGCACTAGGCAGGAACCAACCCTGGTGAGGACACCATCCCATCACAGGCACTCACACTCACGCCTACAATCACCCAGATGGACTGTGGCATAGGGAATAGGCACAGACACACCAGTTCACATAATGTGTACATCTTTGGGATGTGGGAGAAAACCAAAGCATCTGGAGAAAACCCACGCAGACATGAGGACAACATGCAACCTCCACACAGTGACCGTGGGCAGCAATTGGTTTTTTTTAATTGATGGATTTTTCTCAGGAACAGGGTGCAAGCTGTTGGTGGATCTAACATTCTGTGGTCTAAAAAACAGTAGTCCTCTCTTCAAAGCACCACTAGGCAGTGTGCCAGTGGGGACTCTGGGGGTTCTAACCCCACATTTCTCTTCTGCATTGCCCTAGTAGAGGTTCCCTGTGAAGGCTTTGCCCCTGCAGCAGGCTTCTCTCTGGACATCCAGGCTTTTCCAAACATTCTCTGACATCTAGGTGGAGGCTCCTAAGCCTCAACTGCTGCATTCTGTAGACCTGCAGGCTTAATACCACAGGGAAGCCATCAAAGTTTACAGCTTGCACCCTCTGAAGCAGTGGCCCAAGCTATACCTGGGCCCCTTTGAGCCACAGCTGGAACTGGAGTGGCAGGGATGCAGGGAGCAGTGTCTGGAGGTTGCACAGGTAAGTGGGGCGTTGAGCCTGGCCCATGAAACCATTCAGTTCTCCTAGGCCTCAGGGTCTATGATGGGAGGGGCTGCCTTGAAGGTCTCTGAAATGCCTTCCAGGCCTTTTCCCCATTGTCTTAGCTATCAGCACTTGCCTTTCTTTTAATTGTGCAAATTTCTCCAGCAGGTAGTTGCTCAGCACCCCACTTGAATTCTTCCCCTGAAAACGGGCATTTGCTTTTCTACCACATGGCCAGGCTGCAGATTTTCCAAAGCTTTAGGCTGTTTCGCTTTCGGATGTAAGTTCTAACTTAATTCTTTGCTTCTGCATCTGAATGTAAGTTATTAGAAACTCCCAGGTCACTTCTTGACACTTTGCTGCTTAGAAATTTCTTCTGCCAGATACCCTAGATCATCACTCTGAAGTTCAAATGTCCACAGATCCCGAGGGCATGGACACAATCCAGCCAAGCTCTTTGCTAAGGCATAACAAAAGTGACCTTTGCTCCAGTTCCCAGTAGGTTTCTCACTTCCATCTGGGAACTCCTCAGCTTGGCCTTCATGGTCCATATATCACTGTCACCATTTCGGTCACAAACATTCAACCAGTCTCTAGGAAGTTTCAAACTTCCTCCATCTTCCTGTCTTCTTCTGAGCCCTCCAAACTCTTCCAACCTCTGCCCGTCACCCAGTTCCAAAGCTGCTTTCACATTTTCAGGTATCTTTATAGCAATGTCCTACTCCTTGGTACCAATTTTCTGTTAGTCCATTCTCACATTGCTATAAAGAAATACCTGAGACTGGCTAATTTATGAAGACAAGACATCTGATTGGCTCACGGTTTTGCAGGCTGACAGGAAGCATGATGCTGACATCCGCTCAGATTCTGGGGATGCCTCAAGAAGGTTACAATCATGCCAGAAGGTGAAGAGGGAGCAGGCATGTCACATGCCAAAAGCAGGAGCCGGAGAAAGAGTGGGAGGATGCCACATTTTTAAACAACTACATCTCACAAGAACTCACTATCACAGAAACAGCATCAAGTGGATGGTGCTACACCATCATGAGAAATCTACCCCCACAATCCAGTCACCTCCTACCAATCCCCACCTCCAATACTGGGGCTTACAATTCAACATGAGATCTGGGTGCGGAGCACGTCCAAATTATGACACTATGCCACTTCCACAGGGGATAAGAACACTGACATTGTGGTTCTTTTCCATCCTTTGTGCCGTTACTGTCATAACTTTTACTTCTACATAAGTTATAAACTCTAGAGTACATTATTCCTATTTTTGCTTGGTCTTTTTTTTTTTTAAGTTCTGGGATACATGTGCAGAATGTGCAGGCTTGTTACATAGGTGTACATGTGCCATGGTGGTTTGCACCTATCAACCCATCTAGGTTTTAAGCCCCGCATGCATTAGGTATATGTCCTAATGCTCTCTCTCCCCTCACCCCTCACCCCCCTCCCACCCTCTGACAGGCCCCAGTGTGTGGTGTTCCCCTCCCTGTGTCCATGTGTTCTCATTGTTCGACTCCTACTTATGAGTGAGAACATGCAGTGTTTGGTTTTCTGTTCCTGTGTTTGCTGAGAAGGGTGGCTTCCAGCTTCATCCACATCAAAGGAGGTGATATAATTCTTTTTTATGGCTGCATAATATTCCGTGGTGTATATGCACCACATTTTCTTTATCCCGTCTATCTGATAGGTATTTGGGTTGGTTCCAAGTCTGCTATTGTGAACAGTGCTGCAATAAACATAAGTGTGCATGTATCTTTATAGTAGAATAATTTATACTCCTTTGGCTATATATGCAGTAATGGGATTGCTGGATCAAATGGTATTTCTGGTTCTAGATCCTTGAGGAATTGCCACATTGTCTTCCACAATGGTTGAACTAATTTACACTCCCACCAATGGGGTAAAAGCATTCCTATTTCTCCACAGCCGTACCATCATCTGTTGCCTGACTTTTTAATAATCACCATTCTGACTGGCATGAAATGGTATCTCATTGTGGTTTTAATTTGCATTTCTGCAATGATCAGTGATAATGAGCTTTTTTTCATATATTTGTTGGCTTCATAAATGTCATATTTTGAGAAGTGTCTGTTCATGTCCTTGGCCCACTTTTTGATAGGGCTGTTTCTTTTTTTCTTACAAATTTAAGTTTCTTGTAGATTCTAGATATTAGACCTTTGACAGACTGGTAGATTGCAAAAATTTTCTGCCACTCTGTAGGTCGCCTGTTCACTCTGATAGTTTCTTTTGCTGTGGAGAAGCTCTTTAATTAGATCCATTTGTCAGTTTTGGCATTTGTTGCAATAGCTTTTGGTGTTTTAGTCATGAAGTCTTTCCCATGCCTATGTCCTGAATGCAACTAAAAGTAAGAAAAATTCCTTTGATTATATATTTTCATTTTTACAATTTCCAGTGTTCTTTGGTGTGTGTGTAGATACTATTAAAATAACTTCCGTGTAGCATCACTTTCCAATGTAGTTCAGCTGTGATTTTCTCAGCCACTGTTTGCTGCAAATAAATGGTCACGGATAGAATATCTAAAGAAATCTATATTTTATCCTCATTTTTGAAAGATACATTTATTTGGTATAGAATTCTAGGTAAGCAGTTTTTTCTCTCAGTATACTCTTCCCTTTTATCCACAGGAGATGCATTCTAAGACCCTGAGTAGATTCCTGCAAATGTGACTATTATTGAATCCTATATAAACTATTTTTGTACATATAGGTGTATATATAAGTATATATATAAAAAATGGGATCACTGGATCAAATGGTATATATATCATATATACATATATACACATATATGTGTGTACACATATATACATGTACATATATATACATGTATACACACATGTACATATATATGTAATATATAATATATATGTAAACCAAAAAGTGAGCAAGGCAGATCTCAATCCGTTTAGTGGTTTATTTTGCAAAGGTTGAGGCTGCACCTTGAGGGGAAAACATAAGTTACAGTAGGATCTGTGGCCTGTGCTTTTTCCCAAGAGTTTTGAGGACTTCAGTATTTAAGGTCAAAAAGCAAATAGAAGAAAGGAGGAAGGGGGAAAAAGGGCCACGAAGCAAGTGGTTACATTCTTGTGAGGCTTTGTTTAGGACTGAGTGAATCTACGTTTTACACATGAAAAGGAGGGGGTAGAGGAAAAATTAGGTACTTGCCTTGCACTCAGTAAACCTACATTTTTCATAAGACAAAATAAGCAAGTGAAATTACAGCAGTATTTTTGGGAACAAAAGGCAGTTTTTGCATGACTCAGTCCTCAAGCTTAACTTTTCCCTTTGGTGTAGTGGCTGAGATTTTATTTTCCCTTCACACATGCATACCTATGATAAAGTTTAATTTTTAACTTTGGCAGGGTAAGAGAGTAACAACAATAACTCATAATAAAATAGAATAATATTTGATTGTGGCCTTTCTCTTTTGCCCTCTTTCTCAAAATATCTTTTTTGTGCTATACTCACCCTTCTTGTGATGAACAAAGGCTGGAGTGGGACAGCAAGAGATTTCATTACACTAGTCAGAATGACATGCAATATAAGTCTTATAAGTTGTTTGTTTCTGGAATATTCCATTTAATATTTTCAGACCCTGATTGACTGCCAGAAAGGGAAACCGCTACTGAACAAGTTTCACTGTATTGTCTTTGGCCTGCATAATTTTAGATAAGAAATCTGTAATTCTACAGCTGCCTTTTAAGATTTTTTGCATATCTTTGCAAAACACTAGTTGGACTGTGTGTCATATGTGTGTGTCTGTGTGTCGTGTGTGTGTATAAATGTATTTATATTGCTTAAGGTTCTTAGAGTCTCTTAGATCTGTGGTTTGTTGTATTTCATTAATTTTGGAAAATTTTCAGCTACTATCTCTTCGAATACCTTCATTTTGTTTCTCTCCTTCTGGAGGTCCAAATAAGGATATGTTAGACCATTTGATATTCCACATTTCTAGGATGTTGTGTTCAGTTCGTGCCATCCCCCCGACCCCTGGTCTTCTCTTTTATTTCCTTTGGATAGTTTCTACTGACTTCTTTACTACATTATATTCATTCTGCTAAAAGCTCATTGAAGGAATTCTTTATATTTGACACTACTTTCATTTCTAACATTTCCATTCAACTCTTTATTGTCTCCAACTTTCTGCTAAAATTTCCTATCTGTCCATACATGTTGTTCACTTTTTCCACTAGGTTCTTTCATAGATTAGTCGTTATTTTAAAGTCCTATCTGATACTTCCAACATTTGGTCATCTGTGTGTGTGGTCTGTTGATTGCTTGAGTTCTTGAAAATGTTTTTTTCTTAAATCTTTATTGTGTCTCAATTTTTGATTGAATGGCACAGATATGTGTAGAAAAGAATTTACTGAGGTAAATGGCATATACATTTGGAAATACGCAGGCTCTTCATTAGGGTGGAGGATAGAGTTAACTGAGTCAGCAGTTGAGCTGGGTTTGTTTTTGCTTTTGCTTTCATTACCTTTAGTGGCTGTTAAAACTCTCTAGCAGTGGGCTTCTGTAGATTTTGCTAGATAGAGCCCGGGTGGTAGAGAATTCCACCCTCACCTTTCAGCAGTCTCTGCAGCCCCCCTCCCCACCATAGACGGGGGGCTATGTTTATGCTTGTTTTCCTCCCCTGAGTAGACTGATGCTGTCACTCAATGTTAGGCTCATATCAAGCCTAATATTAATGATGTTGGGGACTTTTCAGTTCTCCAGGTCCAGCCTCAGTCTCAGGCAGGATCTGTGCACCTGGGTCCTGAGAGTGGGGCCGTCTAGTGTACTTCGCTCTCTCACCACTGTCTCTATTGATATTCCAGGACCCATCTTTGTTAAGGATTTAGTCAACCCTTAGAATTACAGACTCTCAGAGCTGTTTTTAATAGTACTTTCAGCTTTCTTGAGGTATAATTGACATTTAAAAATTGTATGTATTCAATATGTACAATGTGATGTTTTGATACACATATATATTGTGAAATGATTTCCACAATCAAGCTGGTTAACGTACCCATCAGCTCACATGGTTACTTTTTGTGGTGAGAATACTTACGATCTACTCTCATAATGAATTTCAAGTATACAATTCACTATTGTCAACTACAGTCACCATGCATACATTAGGTCTCCAGAATTTCTCAGAACTGCAATTTGTGTCCTTTGACCAACATCTACCCCTTTCCTCCACCCGACCCCAACCCATGATAATCACCCTTCTACTGTTTGAGTTTGACTTTTTAAGATTCCACATACAAGTGAACATGTGGAATTTATCTTTCTCTTCCTGAGCCTGGCTCATTTCACTTGGCATGACATCCTCAAGGTTCATCCATGTTGTATGCAAATGGTAGAATTTCCTTCTTTTTGTGGCTGAATAGTATTCCATTGTGTAGATATACCACAGCCTCTTTCCTCATCCACCTGTTGATGCACACTTGCACTGTTTCTGTATCTTGGCTGTTGTGAATAGTGCTGTAGTAAATAGAGTGCAGACACCTCTTTGAGATAGTAATGTATTTCCTTTGGATAGATACCCAGTAGTGGGATTGTCAGATCATATGGGGTAGTTCTATTTTTAGTTCTTTTAGGAACTTCTATACTGTTCTCCATAATGGCTAAAGCAATTTTCATTCCCACATTGTACAAGGGTTCCTGAAGAGGAACTTCAAGGCTAACTGGTCCAACCGTTTACCCAAATTCTCTGTCTAATTGTCTGGCCTGTGTATTCATATCTCCCAGAGATAATGGGACTCTCCAGCATTCAGGGCAGCCTATTTTATCTCTGGGCAGCTCTGATTGCCAGATTTCTCTCGTGTTAAGTTTGAATTGGTCCTTTCATAATTTTCGCTCATTAAACCTATCTCTTTTGGCTAAATGTAAGCTTATTACATGTTCTAATGGCAGCTCTTCTAATATCGGAAGACAAATATTACTCATGTATTTAAAAAGTTATTGAGTGTCAATGTGCCAGATACTAGAATAGAAACCAGGGAATCAGACATGGAAAAGGCATAGTCTTGCTTTCCTGGATCTCAAAGTCTAGTTGTAAAAGCTTGTAACTGCAATGTAATGTGGTAAGAGTGATGGCATACATTTTCAAAGAGCATTTTGGGAACACAAAGAAAAGCATTTATTTGTGGGGACAAAAAAAGAGTTAGGAATGGCTAAGAGAGCTGAAACTTATGGAGAGGTCAAATTCGTCACATATATGAGAAAGGAAGGACATTCCAGGCAACCAACATTATTAGCAAAAGGTTGGAGGTGTGCAACATGGAAATCACAAAAAATCCAGGTGTGGATTCTGGTACGTAAAGAAAGGAGTGAAAGCTAAAGCAGGCAAGGTGGTCAGGAAGCACATCCTGCAGGGCTGTCTGCTGTATTCTGTATGCAGTAAGAGCATTGGAAAGTCTTGGTGGAAGAATAGCATAGAGTATGGTATCCAGTATCCAGATACAGAAATACTTATCACACTGTGCTGCGGAGGTTGCATTTGGGGCGGAAAAGGGTGGTGGGAAGCAGGGAGGCCAGCTGGTAGGTTTTCCTGATGGGAGGTGGCCAGGGCCTGCGTCAGCCAGAGCAGTGATGATGAAGTCGTCGCCCACTGGACAGGTTGCTCCAGAGTGAAGTTGGTGATGGGTGGTGTTTGGCCAGGTGGGGAGGCATGAGGGAGAAGAACACGGGGGAATGGCTGGGTTTGTGGATTATGTGCTGGGTGGACAGCAGTGTACCCCCGACACAGACAGCTCAGGGGAGCCCTGACTGAGGGGCAGGGAGGTGAAATCCGCTTTGAGCCCAACAACTTTGAGATCCATAAATTACACGGGTGGTGCTTAGCAGGCAGCTGGGCAGGTGAATTTGAAGTCTGAGAGAAGAAGGGGTCAAGGGCATCTTGGTGGCTAATACTTTAAGAGTGGGTTGGACCCCCACCGCCACCCCACCATTACAGGTACAGCAAGTGGGAAGCGTAAGCAGAGAAGTGATTTCTGGGGGGAAAGCCTGGTGATTGCTGGAATTTAGGGGCTGTGTGGAGGAAGAGAAGCCTAAGAAGGAGATGGAAAGATGAGGAGGAAGGGCTCAAAGGGAAACAGGAAGGTGCGGTTTCACTGAAGCCATGGGGCCAGAGGAATGTCAGAAAGCAGGAAAGCATGGACTTCACCTTCAAGATGTCAATAGCCTTGCTTGTCAGACCTCTTACTAAAATGCTGACCCGGAAGTAAAGTCTCACTGCACCAGCAGCAAAGGCCTGCAGGGAACATAATGCCGGATGCAGGAGGACGTGGTGATGCCCTGGAGGCAGGAGGATGCCGGAGAGATACCCGGCTCAGACTTCACTTTGTTTTCCAGGCAGAGAAGCGCTGCCACCTCTTCCCCGGCACCTGTCTGGTCCTAGCGCCCAGGCAGGCAGACAGATTTCCCTCCATGGGGGAGTCTGACACCTGCAACCACGTCGCAGCTCTTCCTCCTTTTCTACATTTAGGAAAAGGGTGCACTCCTAGGAAACAACCATGCAGAAAGGGGATGTGTGGGGGCTGACAGCTGGCAGTGGGGCTTTAACTTCTAGCAGTTATTTCTGAGAAAACAATGAGAGTGAATAGATATGAAGTACTAAGGAGTTCATTCATCACAAGATCATTCTCCAACAAGGAAAATGGGCAACAATCAACGTTCCCAAAGGTAGGCAAGTCCACGCCATGCAACCCAATGCAGCCACTAAAATGAATGTCTTCATACTTTTAATAAGGCAAGATGATCGTATTTTAAAGGTGGTTGCTACGTTATGTATTATTAATTCCTTAACATAATCCATGTAATATATAAGCACAGAAGAGTCCGGAAGGCTATACAGTAAAACGTTAATAGTGGTCTCTAGGTACTAGGACTATGAGTTTTGTTTTGTTTTGTTTTTTGGTTTTTTTTTGCTTACCTTTATTTTAGTATTTTCTTCAACATTTACCAAAACAACTTGGGTTATGAAAAATTATTTGAAGGACCGATCAAAATGTCCAAAAGCCTCATGAGATAAGATCTGAAACGTGGGTATGACCTGGCAATTTGGAAGCCACTGGTCATCTTAGGAGACTTTCATTAGTGAGCAGAGGGTGGAATACAGGGGATTCCAAAGCCAGTGGTAGGTGGTGACTGAGTGTGGGAGGTGTCTAATCTTCTTTATTTTTATTTTATTTTTTATTATTTTTTTGAGATGGAGTTTTGCTCTTGTTGCCCAGTCTAGAGTGCAGTGGTGCGACTTCGGCTCACTGCAACCTCTGCCTCCCGGGTTCCAGTGATTCTCCTGCCTCAGCCTCCGTGGTAGCTGGGATTACAGCTGTGCACCACCATGCCCAGCTAATTTTTTATATTTTTAGTAGAGACGGGGTTTCACCATGTTGGCCAGGCTGGTCATGAACTGCTGACCTCAGGAAATCCACCTGCCTCAGCCTCCCAAAGTGCTGGGATTACAGGCATGAGCCACCGCACCCGGCCTCTAATCCTTTTTAAAACAAACTTAGCAGAGAATGGGCTAAACCAATCAGCAGTTGGGGTGGTCAAGCTGCCCCTAATGCTTGTGCACCCCTAAAGCTGGGGTTGGATGTTGGGAGGTGTCTGAGAATAAAGAAAATGAAGATTGAGGCGTGGCCTGAAGAGAGGTGAAGTCTGCCATGGACACTGTGGGGGCAGGGCAGGAAGCAGGCAGGGACAGGGCTGGCCTGGACTTAAACATCCAGCTGGAAGCTGATGGGATCCAGGAATCCCAGGCAACATCTCACCAGGAATCCATCCGATGATACCCACAAACTGGGAGAATTCAGCAATGGTTTAAAAAGTCGGCTGTTTGCAGAGGTGAGAGAAGGTCCTGTGGAAACACAGGACACAGCATGGGGGGGCAGGGGCGGGTGCAGGCTGCAGAGCCCCTCCCACCCGAGGGCCTGGAGGAGGAAAATCAAGGACAGACTCGCCTCCAGTGCAGAGGGTGACCGAAAGGACAGGTGGCCTTCCAACCAGGGGCACGGCTGCTCCCGCCACCTGCCCATCCTCTTTCTCCTTTCTCCTGTCAGGTTCCTGTCGTTCACAGGCATCCAGGAGCCAGAATGCTGGGTGCTGGTTTGCCAAGGCAGAGGTCAGAGCAGGGAAGCCTCGGGGCACAGATGGAACATCCAGCTCCCAGAGGCCAGTTTAGGATTGGGGACTGAAAACCAGAGCTGGTGACCTGGCATTGATGAGACCCAGGAATTTCGATCTTATATTGCTTGGTGGGTCTTCAAAGACATTCAAATGGCAAGGACTGGGGTAGAAAACGTGACAGTAACCTGTGGAAATCTACGTCTGGTATCCTCTCAAGGAAGGAAGTGAGGCAAGCTTGGCAGTTTATGGAGAACAGAGGAGGGTTTCTATGTTGTTACGAACTGCACGAGTTGGCTGAGCTCAGTCTATCACGTGTGTGGTGGGCACATGGCCAGACTCTATGTGCCCTGGACTTCGGTGTGGTCTTAAGCGTGGGGGCTGAGCCAGGCTGAAGGAATGTGGGCAGGAGGACCGTGTCCTGGCCTGGCCCTCCCCAGAGGAGTCCTGCCGTGCAAGCCTCAGGTTTCCCATTTCCAGCTGAGGACTGGGTGGAGAGTGCGCCACAGGCCAGCCCCGGGAGGAGGGAGCTGCTATTGAAAGGAGAGCCTCTCGGGGGCAACCTGACCAGGAACACCACCACACCACGCTGGACTTCTATGGGAGCAGGTTATAAACTTGTATTGTGTCAAAGTCACCACAATTTTCATGTTGATAGAATAGCTGGACTTTCCTTTAGAATGTTATTCTTCCTGGGTCAGGTGAAAGGGGGACAGTGAGGAAAGGGCTGGATCCAAGAAGCCCTGTTGGAAAGCATGGGCAGGACAGGAGGCTGGCCAGGGAGGAGGCACGAGATGGAGGCAAAATAATTCAAGAAGGTTTCAGGGTGAGTGGGGGATCTTTGAAGGAGAACGCTATTCATGGCAACAGGAAAATGAGGAGTGAAATGCATCTGAGGCTGAAGAGCTTGGCTTTGTCATTTGAGGCCACTGCGTCCTGGCTGTCCATGGAGTTGGCAGGCGGCATTTGCAGATGAGACCGGAGGAGGTTAATTTGGTCTAACCTGCGTTCACTTGCTTCCTGAGGACAATGAGTTCACCGAGGCACAAACGGTTCTCTTGAGTCACAGGGACGTGCCTGCCTGTGGTCAGGGGATGGTGGGAAGGAATCAGAATGACACTCAAGCCTGCGCCAGCAGTCAGGGACCCACTAGACACGGTGCGGCCACATGCTGGTTCCGGACCAGCCATTCGTTTCTGACTAGCAGGGCACTTCACATACAGGAGGCATGCACTAATAGTTGTCGGAAAAAATAGATGAAAAAAGGAGTTAGAAATGAATCTGTTTCCTCAGAGGTTTTTGAGGTGTTCCCTCTGGTAAAATTCTGACTCAGGGCACAAGGCTCTTTGTAAGTGGGAAACGCACGTCACCCATCCTCAAGTCCAGAGATCCATCCTGACCCCAGTCCCATTTTGGAGAGTTGTCAAACCGGTGACAGCAAAGAAGAATGAGGGCTCTAGGTGGGCTTAGTTGCACAGCTGACAGTGGCGAACGGGAATGGGCACAGTCTTTTTGGCGAGGTTCCTAGAGCTAACTGGAGACCGGACCAGCCAACGTGCAGCTCTGACGGCCGCTCCAGCCACCTCCCTGCTCTCATGCCTGCTGCAGACCTTCTGTGGCAAGGGCAAGTGCTGTTTGGGTGTTACTGGAACTTCTAACAGGTCTGGAAAATGGCCCTCAGGTTTCTCCCCAACTATTTATTTTGAAATAATTTCAGACTTAGAGAAGAGTTGCAAAGTTAGTGCAGAGAGGGTCCATATACCCCTTCATCTAGTTTCCCCAATGTTAACATTTTATAGAAACAGTACAATTAGGATAAACGATGACATCAGTACTACTAAAATACAGATTCTTATTCAGGTCTGAATGAAATAAAAATGGAAGCGATTCTTGTGCAATTAGGAAGGAGCCAGGCATTATCACCGTGGCCGGCTGTGCGTCGGGCACCGCACCTTCCTTGGGGACCACGGCGGCTTTCAGCTCCTGAAGCTCCAGCTGCAGCTAAGCAGGATGGAGGGAGAAGTGGAGGGGCTTGGTCCACCACACGAAATGGAGCCTGTAGCCGTTCGGGAAGGGATAGTGCAGGCGCAAGGAGTGCCCACCAGACACCTCTGTCCCCGCCCCGAGGGTGAAAGTGCCAGCACAGCAGTTCTATTGTGGCTTATTGTGGGAAGAGACCAGCTACCTGATACAGAGAGAGATGATAGCTGTGGGACACTTTACAGTTTACAACCTTTTCACAAAATGACTAATGGGTGTCCAGAATCCGAGCTTGGTAACCGCAGGTTAGTGACAGAGCTGAGAGCCTTGGAATGCCTGGGTTCTGCTCCACTCCAGAGGGGAGGACAGCAGCTTCTGTTTGTCCCACCCGGCCGGTGGATGTTGCAACTGCAATCTCCAAGGCACCCTGCTTGTGTGGTAAAACTCACTTCTGAGTAAACAGAAATGTGATGGCCTGCTCTTCACGGGGCCTTTTCCATGAAGAGTATTGGGTAGCTGTAATTCCAGTACTTTGGGAGGCCGAGGAGGGGAGGATCACCTGAAGTCAGGAGTTCGAGACCAGCCTGGCCAACATGGTGAAACCCCGTCTATGAAAAATACAAAAATTAGCCGGGCATGGTGGTGCGTGCCTGTAATCCCAGCTACTTGGGAGGCTGAGGTAGAAGAATCACTTGAACCCAGGAGGCAGAGGTTGCAGTGAGCCGAGATCGCACCACTGCACTCCAGCCTGCGTGACAGAGTGAGACTCCGTCTCAAAAAAATAAGAGTATCGGGTAGGAGGCAAGGAAATTGGAGGCTTTACATCCAGCTCAGCTGGAACAGACCAGTCCAAAGAGAAGGAGAATTTTTGTTTTGAGCCAAGAAGGAGGGCTTAGGAAGCTCCCCATTTTAGAATGTGGAATGTTAGTTTCTTATGTTGACCTAAGGGCACGTGCTCAGAGACACTGACTTGGAGAGTTTTATAAATTCTGCAATGCCTAGGAAGTCCGAATGCCTAATGACTTTTACATCACTTGTTTTGTGTGTGTTCTTTAAATGACTATCTTCATGTTTTAAAATATCCAAAATTACTTGAGTTTCATTTGCAAGCTGAGTTATCAAAGATATTGCCTATTTTTATGAAGAAACAAATTTTTTGGAATGAAAGCATTTATGGGATTTTCTTACAAATGAAAGGGTGTTGAGGGTTCCTGAAATGAAGTGTAGCAGGATCTCATTCTGGCCTGGCCTTGGTGAAGCCTGCAGGGAGTCTCTCTCTCTCTCCCCCTCCCTCCTTCCTCTCTCTGTCTCTCTCTCCCCCGCCTCTCTCTGTCTCTCTCTCCCTCCTCTGTCTCTGCCTCCCTCTCTCTCTCTCTGTCGTGCGAAGGTCACAACGTGGCCTCTGTAGAGGCTTCTCTCATAGGATCTGCCAGTGGTACATGGAAAATCTGGGACCCAGAAGATCAGTTTCATGGTGGCCCCCCTTGTCAATAAGGGGATATGCTTCCCAGGGGACGCCTGGAACCATGGAGTCCTAAATCCAGGCGCTGTCAATCAGGACGCGTGTCTGTTCATGTTTTCCACCCATACATTTAATGCCTTCTCCTTAACTGAGCACTTATCAGGCCCTGTGGCCATAACTTTTGCAGTTTGAGATGTGATAGCAAAACGAGTGCAAATTTCCTTCATCACATTTTCATGAATAGATTTGTTTTTACTGTAGATCTTAGCAACTTCAGCTTACAAATTTTTTCTTTTTTTCTTTTGAGGCAGGGTATGGCTCTGTCGACCAGGCCAGAGTGCACTGGAGCAATTAAGGCTCGTTGCAGCCTTGATCTGTGGGGCTCAATCATCCTCCAGCCTCACCCCCCTACCTGGGACCACCATGCCTGGCTACTTCTTGTATTTCTTGTAGAGACAGGGTTTTGTCGTGTTGTCCAGACTGGTCTCAAACTCCTGGGCTCGAGTGATCTGCCCACCTCAGCTTCCAAAACTTGTGGGACTACAGTCGTGAGCCGCTGCGCCTGGCAGCTTTTGATTATTTTTTAGTCAAGAACGTTCCCCTTTTCACGTAAAGGAAGCACTTGATGGCTTCTCTCTGGCAATTTGAATTGCCAGCATCACCGCTCTTGCACCTTGGCGCCGTTATTAAGGAAAATACGGGTTCTTTGAACACAAGCACGGCCACCTGGACAGTCGGCCTCTTCAGGGATAGCGCTCCTCAGTGGCTAAGGGGCAGGCAGCGCCTCCATCGTGGATCCCCTGGGCAAAGCGATGAATCTCATCCCAGTGCAAGATCTCATCACACTACTCAGAGCTGTGCACCTTTTAAAACCCAGGAACTACGTATTTCTAGAATTTTCCACTTACTAGATTTGGACCACGGTTGAGTGCAGGTCAGTGAAACCGTGGAACGTGAAAGCAGGGATAAGGGGGACTGCCGCAGATGCATTTCCTCTGGGTGTCAAGCAGCACACCTCTCCCTCCGCCCCGCCAGGGTGCAGAGGCTGGGCGGTGGCCTCCATACGGAGGGTGGAGGGAGGGGCCAGGCTACCCTGCCTGTCCCTGTGGTGCAGCCAGCTCAAGGGCCGGTGCACAGCCAGGGGCAGCCTTCCACTGCTGAAGGTTTAACTGGACAGAGTCCTGCACACAAAGACAGGGCAGGCGGTACTTACTGAACCGTGAGTTTTAACAACAGCATCTTAGCCAGGGTGGGAGAGCCCCTGGGGGCCTCGAGGCTGCAGGTGGGGCTTGCACACCCCCAGAGGCTGCCCCACCCCCAGCAATGGGGATGTCTGAGCTGCCAGTTCCGCAGTCGCTGCTTTTATAAAAAGGAAACTTTAGTGTATGGTATTTTCCTGAATAGTGAGGAAAAAACCCCTGATATCTTACACTAGAAAATCTCTTCCTCACCTTAGAGAAATCCCTGAGGGTCGGGTGTGGGAGAGGGACATTCCCCTGCCTGATGCATTCGTCAGTCTAGCCTGACAGATGCTTTGGTTATGTAGTTTCCAGTCATCGGCTGTGGCATTCTCTGCAGCACCTCATCGTCCTGACTGTTTCCAGGCACACCTCTTAGCACCTCACTCGCTGCCACACGCTCAACAAGCCAGGCTTCACCTCTGCCCGCCTGCCCTCCTCTTCCTTATCTTCAGTGAGCTGCACCGTCCCTGTCCCACCTGGGGACATCTTGCCACCATCAGGAGCCCCGTCCTCGGTCCCATGCAGCAAGGCCCAGGCAGTGGGATGGGTGGTGGAGAATCGCCCTGCTCTGTAAAATCTACACCCGAAGCCTGGTTGGAGACACTTGGTTGCAGACTTTTTTTTTTTTTTTTTTTTTTTTTTTTTTTTTTTTTTGAGACGGAGTCTCGCTCTGTCGCCCAGGCTGGAGTGCAGTGGCGCAATCTCGGCTCACTGCAAGCTCCGCCTCCCGGGTTCACGCCATCCTCCTGCCTCAGCCTCTCCGAGTAGCTGGGACTACAGGCGCCCGCCACCACGCCCGGCTAATTTTTTTTTTTTTGTATTTTTAGTAGAGACGGGGTTTCACCGTGGTCTCGATCTCCTGACCTCGTGATCCGCCTGCCTCGGCCTCCCAAAGTGCTGGGATTACAAGCGTGAGCCACCGCGCCCGGCCCTTGGTTGCAGACTTTGCCTAAGACTTGACCATGGAACTTGAAACAACTGAAGATCCTTGCCCAGGAAGAAATCAAACCGCCAAGTCCTAGTGTCAGGATTCGCTGTCTTCCAGACTCAGTCTCCCGCGTCACAGCTCAAAGCGGGAGAGCTGGGAGGCGACAAGCACAGGCTATGGCGCAGCTGTTCAGGGCCGACGTCGGGCAGGTGCTCAGACCTTCAGAGGTGATTCTCTAAAGCAATGGGACTCCACTTCTCTGGGGTTTGCAGATTGGTTCTGTGCTTTGCTGAAAATTCAACAAATAGATAAACTCCCAGATGGAATGTTCTGACGTCCAGGCGGCAGAGCTCTCATCTGCTCTGAGGACGTGTGATTCATCCACATAAACATAATGCTGCCATCCTGCTGCAGAAGTCCAGCCCAAATGCCACCTTGTTTCGAGCCTGTGTACATCTCCAGGCGGCTTTAAAAACAAGGCAATTTCCTCTCACAGGCCCAATACCATCCCCACATCTACCAAAACTAACTTCTAAATCTCATCCAATACCCGGACCATATTTAAGAGACCTCTGAACATCTTTAAGATGACGTCCGCACAGTTGGTTTACCAACTACTGCATATGAAGATAAATTACATCGAGGGCAGAATTCATTTGGATGTGTAAGTTTTTTTTGTTTGTTTTTGTTTTTTAGATGGAGTCTCACACTCTCATCCAGGCTTGAGTGCAGTGGCTCAATCTCAGCTCACTGCAACTTCTGCCTCCCGAGTTCAAACGATTCTCCTGCCTCAGCCTCCTAAGTAGTTGGGATTCCAGGCATGCACCACCACACCCAGCTCATTTTTGTATTTTTGGTAGAGACAGGGTTTCACTATGTTGGTCTTGCTGGCCTTGAACTCCTGACCTCAGATGATCCGCTTGCCTTGGCCTTCCAAAGTGCTGGGATTACAGGCGTGAGCCACCGCGTCTGGCTGGATGTGTAAGTTTTGATGTGAGTTTAAAACAAGTCTCTGGGGGAAAAAAAAAAACAAACCACTGCCTTTCTTTAGGGCAAGGCCCTGGCCTTTCTAGCCCATAGGTGGAGGGCATTTACTTAGCACTCTGGAGCAAGCAGCTGATCCCAGGACACCTTTCTTAAGAAGAGTGGCAGGAGCTGCGATATTTCCTGAGGTCACACTGTTTTCATCCCCACGACCAGAGGCGTTTGCACTAGGACTTGGTGCGTCTTGGTTTCCTTGCCTTCCTGTCACAAGCTCTTGTGATTATAAGTAACGCAGTAAATGTCTCCTAGCTTCAGTTGTCTCCTTGGTAAAGTCCAGATGTAAAAATATTCTGCTCACTTCACAGGAACTCAACAATCATACATGAAGTTTCTTGGAAAAGCACCGCATTTTATGCCTATGAAAGGCGATGTCAGGGTTAGCAGGAACGGTTAAATATAGGCACACCTGTGCAGACATGCTTGGCAGGAGCTGAGGACATCATTGTGCATCATAGCAGTTTTGTTATTGGCACAGCTGAATAATTAGCTTGTTATGTAACAGCACATAGACATTCACACCCCTAGTGTCTCCGTGAATGCAGTATTTCTCCCATCAATGCAAGGCGGCATATGAGGATACAGGGGCAGCGGGTAGAGAAACTGCTGTGTCGATTTCCTTCCAAAAACTCTAGGACACTGATCAGTTAAATGGCTAAGTTTGAAGACATCTTCTAAACAGCAAACTGATGTATCCTTTTGCTTTTGGCTAGAGCCTCTGTGCTCCCGGCTCCCTCCTGCAGCCCTGTCTTCTGTGATCTGCCCTCAGCCCTGGTCCACCTCGTGGTTCTGTGCTAACCTCATCTCATCCCATATGATCTCACCCACCCTCTCCATGGCTTCAGTGGACATCTAGAAGCCCACTGTGGTTTCTTGCTGTCCTCACAGCCGTGGGGGTCTCTGAGTAGTACACCCGGCACGTCTAATTTCTTCACACCTAAACAGAAGTCTCAGGGAGTTGGGGAAAATAATCAAACTCATTCCAAACTTTTGTCAGTCTAGCTTTCTTCGGTTAAATGCTTCCCTCTTTTGTGATGATAGATTTGCCCATGGCAAGCAAGGAGAGGGCCAAGAACAGCCCTTTTGTTGCTCGGTACCTGCACCTCTGCTTGGCGTGGAGCACATGGGGTCCCCCTTCTGTTTCCCTGGAGAGCCTGTGCAGCCCCTGAGAGCAGAACTACACGAACGTCAGCCCCACAGCCTCCCAGGCCTAGATCGCCCGTGCCCCGGGGCTGCTGTCAGTTCCCACTGTGGAGTCTCCCAGACTTGAGCATGGGCTTTGCTTTGTGAGGGTTCCTCTGACAGTGGGCTCTCACTCAGGAGAGTCTGCTGTGCATGAACAGTGCTACTACCTTCAGGCACAGTGGTGAGGGGGCCGGGTGCTGAGCAAGACTGCGTTCCCGTCTGAGCTATCTCTACCTAGTTACGTGACCTTGGGCATTATTTGGCCTGTTTACTGCAGTTTTCTCCTGTGTAAAATGGGGATAGTTATGCAGATCTGAAAATGCTATCTCGAGAGTAGCTGCTAATCCATGTAAACGCGGGACAGTGTCTGACAAACAGCCCAGGGGCACGGTGACCGAGCCTGGGAAGCACAGATGCTGAAGCTGTTAGCTGTGGCACGCAAGCCGTGGTGCACTTCGGACCACCCGGAGTCCGTGATAAGTGCAGACGCCTGGGTTCCTGCCCTAGGCTGGCTGTGACGTGACAGTCCAGCGGGTCACCCCAATGCATTGTAAGGCTGCAGAGCCAACTCCTCAGACAAAGTTAAGGGTTATCTGCTCCACACACACAACTAAAAAGGCAAAAAGCAAGTCACCAAGGCACTCTTCCCTCATCCTCTGCCTCAGCGAGTCTGGAGGAGTTAGCTGTGGGGAGGCTGGCTTTGCACAGGTGTGGGGCTGGGCTCGCGCGCGGCTCTGACCATCATTTGTGTGTCGGCAGCCAGCAGCGTTTTATTCTCAAACAGTGGCATTTTTCAAACGTCTGATCAGGAACCTACGTTTTCAAAACCTACTTGTCATTCAAAATGTCATCGTGGATAATATATAATCCATCAGCCTATACACACAATGGGATTTCGTGTTGTGACTTGGTATGTCAAGCCTAGGATAGTAAACCTGAAAAAACTGTGAGTCTTCCCACTCAAAAGAATGTTGTTCTTTTCTGATGAGGATGTGTGTAAGCCGTGTGTGAGTGACTGACAGGACTCGGGGCGGGGGGAGGGCTGGCTCGGTGCTGTTTCCTGTGTGGTCGGGATCACAGCGAGTGGGGAGTGGTGAAGCCAGCAGAGGCTTTCTCTCTGGATGCCTGCGCTTCCCACCCATCCTCCAGCTGAGGTCCTGGTCCCCAGGCTGCTGTGTTCAGGAGCTGTTTTATCATAGAAATATCTTAATTTTCAAAAGCGGGTATATGTTTCCTTGTTTCCCTCTGTATTCCTACTGTTTCTTCTGTATCTCCTCTTTTTCTCCTTTGATAGGATGTGACTGGGAAAAAGAAACGCAGGACCACAGGAACACCTGTGATCTGTGCTTTCTCTGAAGAAGACATCAGGGCTTCAATATTTAGAGGGGAAACAATGGGCAGGAGAGGAAAGAAACGGGGAAGATATGGTCACCTTCTTGCGAAGCTCTGATTAGGGCTCCATGAATCCATATGCTGCCAGTGAAAAGAAGGGGGCAGAGGGACAGTCAACTGTGCGTTCCTCTCCTGCCCAGCGAGTGTGCTTTTGACATGAGACAGAGCAAACGGGGGGCAGTCACACACGCATTTGTCTCAGGTGAGGGAGAAATGACATCCAGTCCTGACTTTGTCCTGTGCCTGTGGAGATAAGCTGTGAATTCACATTGTCAGGATGAAATTCAACAGAACATTGTTTTAGGGTAAAGATCTTGGGCCCACAGGGAAGTACCTTGTGAGGGAGGCCTCCTAGGGAGGTATGTGGCCTTCTATCTACTTAGGAACAAAACAGGAGCAGTTAACCCAAGGTTAACTTTTCCCAATGGCTTAGTGAGTTTGGGGTCCCAAGATTGTGATTTTCTGTTTACGTGTTCTCAAAGAACCAGCTATTGGCCTTATTGATGTGACCATCTCCATTGCATCTTTGTGTTGTATTTCATTTGTTTTTATTAGCTCATTCCCTCTACTGTCTTTGAGCTCATTCTTCTTTTTTGAGTTTCATGCATAGCTCATGTTCAGTCTCGTTGCCTCTTTAACACAGGCACTTAAACTCCACATTTGCCTTGAAGTGTTTCTTTAGCTGCAAGCCACATTTTGATATAAAATTTTTCATTACTGTTCAGATACCAATTTCTCTAATGTTTGTTAATAGTTTCTTTTTTGACCTATGTGGTATTCAGAAGTCTGTTTTAATACTTCCAAATGTCAGCCAGGCATGGCTTACACCTGCAATCCAGCCACTTTGGGAGGCTGAGGTGGGAGGATCGCTTGAAGCCAAGAGTTCAAGACCAGTCTGGGCAACATAGTGAGACTCCATTTCTACAAAAACTAAATAAAATTTCCAAATATATACAGGGTTTTAAAAGTTATCTTCTTGTTACTCATGTCTAATATAATTTTACTGTGGTCAGCTAATTCGATACCAATTTTTTATTTCTTGAGACTTGTTTGTGGCTAGAATGTGGTCAATCTTTAACTAAAGTCAGAAGGTTCTACAAATTTCTGCCAGATTAATTAAGCTTGCTAACGGTGCTTTTCAAAGTTTCTATACATTTGATGATTATTTTGACTGCTTAATCCATCAATATTGAGAAAACTGTGTTAAAAATCTACTAGTATGTTTATGGATTGCAAATCCCAATAACTAAAAAATTCTATCTATTGAAGTAAATATATTATTTACTGTTTTTTTTTGAGATGGAGTTTTGCTCTTTTTGCCCGAGCTGGGGTGCAATGGCGTGATCTCGGCTCACTGCAACCTCTGCCTCCTGGGTTCAAGTGATTCTCCTGCCTCAGTCTCCCAAGTAGCTGGGACTACAGGCGCCTGTCACCATGCCTGGCTAATTCTTCTGTTTTTAAGAGAGATGGGGTTTCAGCATGTCGGCCAGGCTGGTCTTGAACTCCTGACCTCAGGGGATCCTCCTGCCTTGGTCTCCCAAAGTGCTGGGATTACAGGCGTGAGCCACCTTGCCCAGCCTGAAGTTATTAGTATTATTAAATGTACCTAAGTTTAGAAATTGTTTTATCTTCCTGGCAAATTGTTAATTTCATCATTACACAATAGCCTTAATATATTCCTAAATAACATTTTGCCATCAGGTATACTTTGTGTGATATCAACTTAGCACCATTAGCTTTCTTCTCATGAATATTTCCCTAGCAAACATTTTTTTTGGTGGTGGGAGTGGGGTAGGGCTGGCATTCTTTTGCTTTCAATTTTTGAGTCCTTTTATTTAGGATACAGAAATAGCATATATTTAGAAATACCATATAGATGAATTGTTTTGGGGGGGTGGGATCTAATCTGAGGATCTGTGTCATCTGAAAACATTAGTTCATTGATATTACTGTGCTAATCCATTAGAAAATATTTTTACCCCTTAGTTTGGATTTTCTATTCACTTTCCTTTTTGTGTGCTTCACAAATCCCCCTTCCATGTTAGTTACTCCTACTGATTTTTTTATTTTAATTCCTCACCAACATATACTGCTTCAAAAGTTTTCTATTCTACATCTATTCTTTTTTAAAAATTAAAACACAATTTTTCATTTTAAAATAATTTCAGACATAAAAATGTTTCAAAAATAGAATGAAGAATTCCCATATTCCTTCTCCTCTCCCAGCTTCTCCAAGTATTAATATCTCAAATAGCCACAACACAATGATTAAAAGCAGGAAGTTCACACTGATACAATATTATGAGCTAATTTACAGATCTTATGAAAATTTCACCAGCTGGCTCACTGACGTCCTTTCTCTGGTTCAAGATCCACTCCAGGACCACACATTGCATTTAATTGTCACATCTCCAATCTGGGGTAGTTCCTCAAGTCTCTGTCTTCTGTGACCTTGATAATTCTGAAGAGTATTGGTCGGGTATTTTGTAGAATGTGCCTCAATTGTGTTTGTTTTTTGGGATTAAATTCAAGTTATGAGCATCCCTTCTCTGGTATTTCTGCCAAAAATGCAAGTTAACACTGCTTGTTCTAAAAGAGTGAAATATCAGCAAACTGGAGATGTCTCGGTTCCAGTCTGCTTTTTCCTCCAGATATTACGCTCACCACATCCTGTCCTCCTATTCAAACTTCCTAATTCATGGGCAGGAGGAGACTTAGATCCAGGAGGCCTGACAGCTTCAAGAGCTAGTCCTACAGCGTGATGGCCACAAGCCAACAGCAGACCCCGTGATGGCTGTTGGGTGCAGCAGAGTGTGCCGAGTCTCCAGAACTGGTCTGGAGAGCATCTAAGTAACATTATGTCCAGCACAACCTACAAGGAACAGGGGGCTTCTTTACTCCCTTTAAAGTGTAGGGTTTTAGTGTCGTGCTTCCTCCTGAACCTTTAAAACCGTATTCTCAACTGTCACTTTAAGAATCCAAGTAACTTTAAGAAAGAAAACTGATGTAAAGACAGCTAAGGGGTAAATCAAGGATGGGCCCTCATGGCAGTCTTATCAGAACTTGTTTGCATCAGGAAACAATTTGGCTTTGCTGAGTGTCTGATTAAGTCTTAAAAATAATGCAGATGGCTGGGCACAGTGGCTCCTGCCTGTAATTCCAGCACTTTGGGAGGCTGAGGCGGGTGGATCACGAGGTCAGGAGTTCGAGACCAGCCTGGACAACATGGTGAAACCCCGTCTCTACTAAAAATACAAAAATTAGCCGGGCGTGGTAGCACATGCCTGTAATCCCAGCTACTTGGGAGGCTGAGGCAGGAGAATTGCTTGAACTCAGGAAGCAGAGGTTGCAGTGAGGCGAGGTTGTGCCACTGCACTCCAGCCTGGGTGACAGAGCAAGGGTTTGTAAAAAAAAAAAAAAAAAACAAAAAACCAAAAGCAAAAAAAGCAGACAACTCATGGGGAAATAGATCCACAGAACGAGGACAATGATTATCCAGAGGCCTCAGGAGAAAGTCAGATAACAAGCTTGGGACCGCTAACTTCTGGTTTGCAGTCTGAAACTCCTGCTTGATGCAGAACAACACTTTCTGTGAGTTGTATCTATGCCCATGGTATCTATTCCTCAAGCATTAAAACAAAGCAAATTAATCGATGTTACAGATTGTGAAAATAAATAGTTGGAGAAGTGATCATAGCCTTTAAGGCTTCATGTACTCATATGCTCAGCATATTTACTGAGCAATGGCCAGAACAGGCTTATTTTAAAAAATTCCACTATTACTCCTCTTCTGCTTCTACAAGCACCAATTTAGAGCACTTTGTGTATCATTGAAGTCCAACCACCCTTACTACACGCAAGGAAACAGATGCAGCCAAAGACCACGTGACTTTGACAGCACTGCACAGAGCTGATGACAACTGAAAGGAGAAACCAGCCCACTGTCTTTTGATCTCATTTTCTCTATTGCTTATGCATTTTTCTATTTCCTTGACTTCTGCCCTTTATGATTTCCTTCATTCTACTAACTTGGGGTTGGGGTTGGGGTTGAATTTGTTCTTCTTTGTTAATAGCTTAAGATGGAACCTTAGATCACTGAATGTAGATCTGTTTTCTTTTCTAACGTAAGCATGAAATTTTTTACAAATCTTTTCCTCTAAGAACCCTATAGTTGCATCCCTCAAATTTTGATATGTTTAACTTTTCATTCAGTTCAAATATTTTCTAATTTCTCTGGTGTTTTCCTCTTTGATTCCTGGGGTATTTGGAAGTGCACTGTTTAACTTCCAAATATTTGGGGCTTTTCTTGATATTTTATTGTTATTGATTTTCAGTTTAATTCCACTGTGGTCAGAGAACAAACCGCATAATTTGAAAATTTTAATTTTCTTTGAGATTTGTTTCATGACACAGCATATCAATCATTATTCATATCTTCTATGTCTGATTATTTTCTTCATCTAGTTCAATCAGCTGCTAAGAGGAGCTTAAAACTTCCAATCTGAGAATGATACTGCCTATTTTTCCTTTAATCCTGTCAATTTTGTCTTACGTATTTTAATGATCTTCATGCTTTGTTACTAGATACATACATGATTGTTATATCTTTCTGAGTGACCATTTTATACTTATGAAAAGTCCTTCTGTTATGTTGTATCTTAAAATCTTCATTACCTTATATTGATATAGCAACTCCAGCCTTCTTTATGCTTACTCTTTGCATAGTGTATTTTTTTTCCATCCAGTTCCTTTCAACCTATCTGTGCCATTTTAAAACATAAAGTTCATCTCTTGTATACAGCATATAGTTGGGCCATGCTTCTTTATTCATTCTGACAACCTCTGCCTTTTAATTGAAATACTTAATCCATTAATGTTTAATGAAATTATTGCTATGGTTGTGTCTGGACATATCATTCTGTTATTTTCTATCTGTTCTCTGTTCTTCCTTTTATGCCTTTTTATAGTTACACGACTATTTTAAAAACGCAATTATAATTTTCTTATTGGCTTTTTAGCTATACGCCTCTACATTGTTTCAGTGATTGTTCTGGGGACTACGACATATATCCTTAACTTTTCACAGTCCCTTTACATGTAATATATTTCCACTTCATGTAAAATGTAGAAATCTTGCACCAATATAGGTCCATTCCCCACCCCCTTATTTTACATCTATATAGGCTATAAACCCACAGGACAATGCTATACTACTTTATAAACAGTTATATATAAGTACCTTGCGCTAACCCATTGTGCCGCTGGAGCTCGCAGTCATATATATTATAAAACCTTTCAGAAAAAGCAAAAAGAAAGAATTCTGTATTTACCCAGCTGTTTACCATCTCTAATGTTCTTCACTGCTTTCTGAGGATATGCACTTCCATCAGATACCATTTCCTTTCCGTTTGAAGAACTTCGTTTAACATTTCTTATAGTGCAGGTCTGCTGACAACAAGTTGTCTTAGTTTTATCTAAAAATGTCTATTTAGCTGAAAGAATATCTTCACTTAGAAGTGAAGAAGTCTGGATTTGACAGCTTTTTTCTTCTATCACTTTAAAGATGCCTATTTCACTCTCTCTGGCCTCCGTAATTCTGATGTTAACCCAGAAGTTGAGTCCAATGTTGTTCTCCTATATGTAGCAGGAGTTGTTCAACTGCTGCTGACTAGATCTGTTTTTTAGCTTTGGCTTTAACAGTTCGTGGCAGTGTGGCATTTTTTGTCTTTATCTTTTTTGCTGTTTGCTGAGCATCATGAATCTGTAAATTTGCATCTGCCATAAATTTGGGAAATAGCCATTATTTCTTGAAATATTTTTTCCTGCCTGATTCTCTCTCTGCTTGCCTTCTAGGACCACAGTTATCCATGTGTTAAGACCATTTGTTATACTGAACAGGTCTCTATAAAACTTCCCCAAACATTTCCCTATTATTCATATTGGATAATATCCCCTGGTCTATCTTCAAGTTCCTTTACTCTTTCCTCAGTTATCATCACTGTGCTATTTAAGCCCAGTCAGTATTTTTGCTTTATTTCAGAAATTGTATTTTTTGGTGCTAAATTTTTCATTTTAAAAATTGTTTCTATGTCTCTGCTGATATCTCCTATCTCCTATTAAATTGCTGCTAACTTATTTTACTTCATTGTGGATAAAGTGCATTAAAACCTTTGATAATTCCAATGTTTAGATAATCTCAGGGTTGGACTCAGTTGATTTTCTATTCTCTTGAAAATGTTCCATCTTCCTTGTTCTTCATATGTCAGGTAATTTTGGATTTTTATCCTTGACATTATGAAGAATAAATTGTGGATGAACTGGATCCTGTTCTTTTGATTTAGCAGGTACTTATCTGGCTTGGACTTGAACTGCAAACCCAGTTTTCTCGAGTGTTTCTTGAGTGGTAGCTTTAATCTCAGTTAAAATCTTTGTCTTCAGCCTGACTTGGCTTCATATGCAAGTGTTCAGGGGACAGCCAGCAATTTTTTTTTTTTTTTAGTTTACTAAATGCCCTGTTCTGTGAACAAGGCTCAGAAATGTATAGACAGAATTTGTAGGTTGAGAAATCTGTGTAGTTGTGACTTTACAACTATACTTCGCAAAAGCAGTAATGACAGCAGTTTCTGAACACATTAACCTACTGTTTGGTTTAAAGCGAACACAGAATAGTTCCTAGCAGAATCTAAGTGGTGATCATCACATTTTGCTGCTTTAGTCTTTAAGAACGAGTGGAGTTTTCGCTTGAGCCACCACCTCCTTGCTGCTCAGGGCTTCAACAATCACAAGTGCTAACTCGAAGCTGGTCCCAGGCCCCCAGCTGGTAAGAATCAGGTCACCCTTTTCCACGATTCTCAGAGTAGGTGTAATGATCTCCATTCATCGTTTTGTCTTTAGCAAGCAGGTGTAACTTTGAAAGTAAACTTTCAAAGGTGTAACAGGTGTAACTTTACTTTCAAAAACCTGTGTCATGAGCCAAAAGAGCAGTGGGACCTGCACAGATGGTGGCTACCAGGCCCTTCAGGTTTTCCTGCTCCTTCAGTATCTGCTTCACGGCAGCAGACTCAGATAAATTCTGTGAATCCAGATTACCTCCTGGTAGAACCACCGTGTCATACGGTCCTTCCTTTTTTGCATCTTCAAGACTGGCATCAGGAGAAATGACAATATCGTGGCTACACTGTACTGGGTCTTTCCCAGCCAGACCTGCAACGGTGACCTCAATCCCAGCTCACCTCGTGACATCTACAGGGATGACTGTCTCCTCTGTTCCTTTAGCTAGGATGACCAGAGCTCTTTTGGAAGCCATTTTTATGTTACGTGTTTTAAAGACCCACACCAGGATGCGATTTTGACAGAATTCAAGGATTTCTTCTCTGGCTTTTTCTTTTCTAAAATCCCCCTTCTCTCTCCAGTAGCTGCAATTTCCTGGATACAGTCTTTTGGTTTCTTGGAGCAGAGAGGCACAGAGGATTCAAAAAAATAGTTCAAGAAAACTTCCCAGAATTGACAGATTTTAGACTCACCACCAGGAACAACAGGGCATCACACCCAGAACAACATTAAGAGCTTTCAAAAAACTAAGAAAAGATGATTCTACAGAGAGAAGCAGGTGAAGAGACACTGGAGGACAACAGCACAAAAGCCTCCGAATTCTGAGGAAAAATGATTTCCAACCTAGAATCCTATACTCAAGAAGCTATCAGTAAAGATTTTCTGCAGATATTCAAAGTCTCAAAATATTTACCTCCAATATACTGTTTTCTCAGGAAGCCACTACAGGGTGAGTTTCACCATGTGAGGGAGCAAACCAGAAGAGAAAAAGACGCGGGGTACAGAAGTGGCTGATCAATCCAGGCAAAGGGAACTTCCAGGTTGGTGATTACAAAAGGAGATGCCAAGTATGAGGTTAACCCAGCGGGCATCCAGCCTAGACTAGGACAGGCTAGAAATCTGTAAGGTAGTTGTTCAAGAAGAGAAACTTGGTAACATATCTATGTTTGAATATACTGCAAGGACATTTGAACTTGGAAGGAGGACATTTTGAGATGAGTGAAAATGGTTACAATACATAAAAATACAGTAAGAAAAGAACATAGGCTGTGGCCAGCTTAGAACTGAATGGCATCTACACAGGCCTCATAATGTGAGCACTGGATGCTGGTCTAATCAGAAGGAACACACTGAGAAGACGGGTTAAGGGAGTATGTGGTAGAGGGGATGAAAGAGGAGAGAGCTGAATTTTCATTCTATTGTAGGAAGCCCATAGAGCTCAAAGCCACAGAATCAAGAAGTGGCAATACAAACCTGTGAAGGTAAGGGACCACAAGGTAAATACCAAAAGACTAAGACAGGCTAGGAGAATGGAAAGTGGATGGCTTTAGGAAGCAGGCAGAGGAGGAGGGAGATGCAGAGGGACTGATCATCTTCATAATCAGCTCTGTGGAGCCATTTGACTTTATATATTTGATTAAAAAATAATCGGACACATTTGCTAACATTATTTCATCAATGGCACTCAACGATATTTCCTAAGGGGCTATTTGGTCCCAGCTCCTGGGCTAGCACTGCAGTTCTACACCAAGGCTCCCTGACGGCTGAAGCTGCAGCTCATGGAACTCCTTCACACAGCTCACGGAAGGGCTTTGAGGTCAGTTGAGAGCAAGGGACAGGAAGAATGGCAGAACAGAAAACAATTCCTAGGTCGTCAGAAATCTGTATCCACCCAGGTGAGGCCTGGTTTCAGGAGCCTGTATTGTCTAGGTAGAAAAACTTAGCAAGCAGGAGAAAAGAGAGGGCTGGGTATAAATATTTTATAAGACAGTCCAATAGGCAAAGAAGCAGGGGCAGCAAGAATTGATCAGGCACCCAGGGAAGATAATTTAATAAGAAAGGAAGCAGAGAATAGATCTTTAAAAAATAGTTTTACTTTTGTCCTTGAGGCCAGGATACTGTGATCTTTAAGGAGGAGGTTAGTTCTTGTGAGTTAAGAGAATGGGTTCACAGTATTATGTTTCTCTGATTCCTTCGTTACCACTCTGCTTGGTCATTTCTGGTTTTCTAAATGGTAAGTTTAGCGACCATTTCTCAGTACTTACCCTTTTGACATCTGCACCATTTGACCTTGCTGACAATCTCTTTATTCTTATTATAATACTTGCCCTTCCCTTGATTTCTGTGACCCCATGACCCCATTCTTTTCAGGTTTTCCTCTTACTCTATGATGAGTTCTTTTGGGGCCTTCCTTGGCAGTTAGAATTCAGGCAGTGGTCTTGGTTCTCAGGGATTTGTGTCTGGCTAGAGGGTTTGTAGGAAGGTGGTACAAGAATCTTTTTTTAAACATGTGAAGCGATAATAATGATAACCATGAAAATATCAACAGTGACCACAAGAACAAAACCAGTGGGTTCCAGTCATGGTAAAACACAGTTGAAGGCACCAGACAAGCTTAACTGCCCACTTTGTCGAGGATCTTCTGTGCCGAGACGGGAGAAAGACACTCTGATACCCTACTGCCTTTCATTAGCCAAACTGCAAACAAGTTACCCAAAGACCCAGGTCTTGTCCGTAAGATGTTTATTGTTACGTATTTCTAACCGGGCCAGGTACAAAAAGGCTTTCCAGTAATACATGTAATAAACCTCAGTGTAATAAATCCTCCTGTGCAGGAGCAGAAATGAGATGAGATCAGCATACAGAAAGCATAATAGCCCTAGTACAGAGTAATATGCAACTGTGTTTAAAGCAAAGCTAAAATAATTATGGCTGCTACTCTAATTGAGGAGTGATATAGTAAATATATCTTTCAGAGCAGTTCACAAATCTATATGAAAATCTTTACAATAGAACCAACAGATAAATGTTTAGTGACAAAAATGTATGCAAGTTTAGTCTATGCATAGTTATTTTATGAATATTACATAAAATATGACTTTATTTTAGAAACCTAATCTTGATTTAAAAACTAGTTAAAATTTGTAACTTTTCTGAAAACATATTACACAACACTCTTATGAAACTAATAGCAGAATATCCCATAGCACGTGATCAAAACAGAAATACACACCACCACCTTGTACCAAATCCAGAATAAAAATACAATCTTTTCTATTTCTTTCCTTTAACAAAATCTATATGCAAAGATGACAGAGACAGGAGAATGAGTCAGTGTGCTGGGCCTAAGGCAATGATGCTTGTTTTGCAATGCCCCAATCATTTCTAGAACATGCCACTTTCGTGGTACACTGATATAGAAAGTCTTAGTAAAAAACCAAGTGACTTCTAATAGCTCTTTACCATTTCAAGTGAGGCCAACTTAGCCAACTCACATGAAGCCATGCTGACCCACAAAGAACATGGATGTGCTAAAGACAAAATGCCACCAGAGCGTTAAAGTACCTTGAACCTCCCTAATTTGTTTTCTCAACTGCCTCGTTAACTTGCTCCAGGTCCTGGTTTATCTCTCAGCTTTCATCTAACTTATATTCATCCATCTCCTCTTACCCACTAAACCAGGGTCCTGTAACTCGAGTGGCTCTTGAAATCCCCCTTTCTTCCAAGAAGTCCCCCTGACTTGTTGCAATAGTAGCCCTTGAACTCCCTCACTTGGGTATGGGGTTTTTAGGCCTTTACCTTCCACTCTGAGCCATAAAAGCACTACCGGTTTCCGTGTTGCTACTGTTTATTAGCCTCTGGAATTGATGAACTTTCTCTGAGCTGTGACCTGGGTGGACGGACGTCAGCCTGTTCCGCTGGAAGGAAGAGCTGAGCAGTGGTGACGTCAAGGACATACGGAGCCAGAGTGTGAACCTGAGTCCTGCTACTTACCGCCTTGCAGTCTGAGAGAAGTCACCAACCTCTCTAAGCCCTGACTCCTTCCTCTGCTAAATGGACATGGCGGTCAGCTAGCCCACATGTATCATAGGCTGTTGTGAGGATTAAACAGGGCACTTCATGGTGTGCCTCGCACATGGTAAGTCCCCAGCAAACAGAATTAGAACCTGACAGATGGTTTCTGACAATGTGCTTTACCGATACAGGGTTAACCAGAATGTAAGTATTTTGAGTGTTAACAGTAGAAATATAAAAAGTTATATAGCAAATGAAAATGTTCCAATAAAGACACTTAGGGAAAAATGTCAAGCAAATCACAACTTACATTAAAGGCAGATTCTTTATTGGCTGAATGTGCTGTACTAGATATTTAAAATAACACAAACATTCATGATTGCAGTTTTTAAATTTAGCTCACAGTTGAGTTAGATACAACAGTTAACATACTTAGGAAAGACAATTCTTAACAGCTTTATCAAGCACATTTGTAAAAGATTAAACTTTCATTTCCAGTTACTATGATGTCCCCCATACACCAAATGAACCAACACATTTATTTTAAATAATGGAAACTGTACATGGCTACACTGTGCTCTAAAACATTAATGAGGACATTAATTTTAGCATTTAAAAAAAGGGATTTTTAAAATAACCATAGAAAAATTTGAAAACCCTGACAAGCCGACTACAAAGAGAGAATTCCTCAGTTTTCAGATGCAACGGTATGATGGAGTTGGATGGGCAGCTGACTGTGAGAGAAGTCACGGTGACCTGAACCTATTCCAGTAAAGCCAGTCAGCAGTGAATGTGGGGCAACTGCACGCGGCTGGTCTACAGCTCCCACTGCCTGGTGACCAAGGAGCATCCTGAAGTTTGAGAGAAGAGACTGTGTGACAGCAACATTCTTCCAGCTACTGAACAAGGTCCTTCAGCAGGTGAGAAGTGGCAGAGACAAAGTCACCTGCTGAAGGAGCGGGCAGCGGTGGGCAGGGAGTTGGCTGTCCACGCGGAGCCTGGCCTTTCCTTTAGGGGACCCTGAAGCCTGCGACCGTCCCGCCAACACCTGTGAGTGTAACACAGTACCCATAACACGTTCACACTCCATCACAGATAACACACAGGGCCTCAGACTGCAACGCATGGATGGGAAGTGACACACATCAAATTAAGAGTGAGTGAGAATGAAAGCTAGTGCTCAGTCCTGTGAAAAATAAAAATCAGATAGCAAAATGCAAAGTTAAATCAGACACCTGGACCACAAATAATCTACCCCAGTAGTAATACGTATTTTAATGGAGACCACAAATTTTTCCAAAAACTTGCTTGAATTAGAAAAATTAAGGCCATTTATACGAAATAAGGGTTTTAAGCACAGCTGTACAGTTTAGGACAGTAAGAGCTCCAAAGATGTCTACATGTAACTTTCCAAATCTCCTCTTATCCATCAGGCTCTCCGTGTGTCGTGGGAGCTGCCTGCGCTTCCGTGAACGGGACACTGAGAAATGCTTCAATATGTGCCATGCCATTCCAGAACACTCCCTGCAGAAGCAGCTCTTCCCGCAGCACTCAACCTTCTGCTGAGATGCAAAATGTATTTTAAAGTCATACAGGATCTGATCTAGTAAGAATGGCAAAACAAATACTTCTTGGGCATTTCAAATGAGGTCATTTTAGTTGAAATGTATACCAACACTTTTCGAAGTCAGAGGGAGAAAAATGGCAAACTCAGTGTTTAATACACCAAATACCTTTAGGGTACTTAGAAAGTGAACAGTCTTATTACTTGTTATTTTCCTGGACTTGGCAGATACTTATGTTTTCATCATGGTTGAAGAAGCTGCTTGGAAACAGGTGAGCTGCAAGTGCATGCTACTCTTAAACTTGTTCAGGAGCTCTTCCAGTAACCTGCAGGAAGGAGACACTTGTCTTACAGCCTGACAGATGGGGTGGCCCTAGCAACACAAGAAAACACCAGGGGAGCCAGTGCCCGGCTCTGCCTGTGCTTGCTGTGTTGAGAAGGCAGCTGAAAGGTTCTATCTATGGATCCTTAACTCAGCAAAAGAAACACATCAATCAAAGAAGTTGGTCAAATAGGATATACTGATACACGTATTTATGTTTGTATAGAAACGTCCCCTTTCTATCCCCTCCCAAGATTAATTAGATTCCTCCCTAATACAGACTGATGTTTGGGCCTATTCTTTTTTAGAAATTCAACTCTAAAATAATTTACACACCTTCAAATTCACTTTTTGTTAGATGGTTCTATGAACGTTGGCAAAGCCATACCGGAGTGTAACAGGCTACAGCACGTGGCATGGCTGCACCCTCTCCCCTGCTGCCCCTCTAGTCAGCCTCTTCCCTAACCCCATCCCCCAGCAGCCACTGCTGACTTTCCCTTCCTCCCATTTTGCATTTTATGTTTAACAGATATTAGACAGTGAGGAGCGAAAGCAGTGAGTTAACCACCAGGGGAAGCAGGGTTACGGCTAATTCCACTAGGCAAGTCGCTTTGCTACCTGATACCTCAATCTGTTTCCCCAACTGATCCGAGAGTCATCTAAATTTTCTTTTTTTTTTTCTTTTTTTTTTTTTTTTTTTTTGGGATGGAGTTTTGCCCTTGTCACCCAGGCTGGAGTGCAGTGGTGTGATTTCAGCTCACTGCCACCTTCACCTCCCAGGTTCAAGCAATTCTCCTGCCTCAGCCTCCTGAGTAGCTGCAACTACAGGTGCCCGCCACCACGCCTGGCTAATTTTTGTATTTTTAGTAGAGACGGGGTTTTACCATGTTGGCCAGGATGGTCTTGATTTCCTGAAGTCGTGATCCGCCACCTCACCCTCCCAAAGTGCTGGGATTACAGGCGTGAGCCACTGCGCCTGGCCCTAGTCATCTAATTTTAAAGCTAGAAAGGATTTTAGAGTTTTCCTGGTTTGGATGAAGCAACCAAGAACTGGGTTTAACAGTACTGAGGTCAAGAGATTATTTCACGGTTTAACAATGTTCAATATTAGAATACTATCCCCACAGCAAACCTAAAATATAGTCTTGACCTGGGGCTATTTCAGGGTATTGTTCTTGACACACTATGACGCACTACCTTTGAGCCCTGTTCCACATATGAAACGTAGCAGTGATTGTTTTAAAGAAATGAACAGGGTTTGGAACCAATTCAAATAAAGGCTGGAAGCTAGTGAGAAAGCAGCAGCAGGAAAATGGAAGAAAGGGCTGACAGTGCAGGCCCTGTCTGCACAGCCGCCATGCGCCCAAGTGGGACGTGCGTGGTGGGGGGGGACTGATGGTGGAAGGGCTGGTCTGCTGCCCGCTCTGTGCGTTGATGCCATGTGACAGCTTCCCATCGCCCAGCCCATGTGCTCTCTGCGCTGCACTGAGTCTGCACTGCATTCACGGTGCCAGCATTTCACAGTCAGTGCACCACATGTGCCTGTCTATGGGTCCGGCAGCCACGTGCAGAGGGGGTGGTGAAGGAATGAAGACTGCCTCCGCTGGGGGAAGCCTGGGCATTTTTAAAATTTACCTGGCCTAGATTTTCCCTTAGGTCTGTTTCCTGTTCTATGAGTAGTAAAGTTTAAATTCAGGTTGAGATCATCAGTGTGGTCTAATGAAATACATATGTATATATGAAACTTTATTATGCCATATGTGCACATCTACTCTTAACATTTTATATTTTATAGAACACAAAATAAATACTCCTGAGTTACTCAAAATCACTGACTCCTGCGTTGTACTATGCTTTTTCCATTACTTCTTACGTATGCTACTAATAGTTTACTGAGTAAGTCATAGGTAGCTTTCTTAAGACCTTTACTGTACCAGTCACTTGAAACGAGAGCCAACTTTTAAATTTTCCTAAACCCAGAAGAAAGGTCTTACCTTATTCTGTCACTCGGAAGACATGCAAGTTACAGGTGATGAGATGTAACCTACTAACGCTATTAAGTAGGTACATCTGGCTTATTCTGATTATTTGGATTCTGCTCTTCCTAGAATCCAAATCATTATTACTTTTTAAAAAGTACTTTAGGTAACAGAACCTTGTTGAGCACAGAACAGCACACAGGACTGACTTACTTTTTATCTGCTCCACTGGAAAGCTGGGGCAGGGCTTCCAAAGCCTGCTTAAAACTTGACCTGGAACACAAACAGCCACACTGAAGTTGAAGCCTTGCATAGGAGAACTGCTGACAAATTCTTAAGCATCCCTTAATTATTGAGAAGCCAATAAAAGCCAGTGAAGCAAGGAAATACGAGAAAAAGTAAAAGTGAAAAACAACAGAAAAAGTAAAAGTAAAAGCGAAGGTGTAGCTACCAGGTGGAGGCTTTGTAGCAGCAGGGTCAGAAAAACTCAAATAGGAAATGAAACGCAACTTGAAAAGCTAAAGGAAAAACAGATCTTTGAAAGGATGCTACCTGTGATAGACGACAGCTTAATGTGAACATGTATAATTTAAAAGGAGTCTTTTCAAAACCACTGGAGATAGTTTCTTTGCTTTCTTACCAGTTACTCTAAGAAATGGGGATGACCTTTTGAAAGATGACACACAGTGGGGTGTTTACAGTATTTGGCATGCACAGGGCCTGATCTACAGCCAATGTCTTGTAATAATTAAATACAGTCTACTTAAAACTTGTAGAAAAATGGAGAGCTATACAGATGCTTTAAAAATTCAACATAATTTCTTTACATGAAGAAGGTAAAAGGAATTTTAAAAAGATAACTTTGGGATATTTAGCTTTTACAAGGAGAAAGTATTAGAAAAATTACCAAACCAAATGAAAAGCATCATAGGGGATACTGTCTGGTAATAACCTGTACCATTCACAAAGGAACAGTTCTTAACTTATCTCTTATGATTGGTTAAGGTGAAGAAATAAATGTAATTATTCTTGACTTTAGGGGGTCGTTGCTTTTATATTGTAAAAACATCCTCCTCAATCTACCAGGAAATACGTTTCTGAGCAATATTCCTCAAATCAGGGGCAAGTGTCACAGCAACAGACAGAAAGACTGAAAAGTTCCAACAGAGTCATAAAACCTGGTGCTGGGCATCTCCAGCTGCTCCCGGGAGGGCACGGTGGGGTGTGGGACAGGTGGCTTGGTGCACTCAGGTCCCTTCCCACATTCAGCGGGCTCTTTCCTGGTGTGGAAGGCACTGCCGCTACCTCCACCATCAGCTTGTTTCTTATGAACCTCTTTTTGATTGAAAGAAATGTGATGGAATTGTTTTGACAGTATGAAGATAATGATAAACATACTACGTATTATTGGCAGGGTATTGAAAATTAAAAAGTGATTTGGCACATTTTCTCATTTAACCCCCTCAAAAGCTTGCCTAGAATATCTTAATCTTCCTCTGTAGATGAGTACTTTATACTCTGTAAAACTAAGCAGGAAGAAAGAGTAGGCATTTACATGAAGTGCACACACATCCAACATGGGCTGGGTGCTTTCCATCCTGTTAGCATGTTGTGCAGACAAACGATGGCTGGGAAAAGGTGTGGCTAAACAATGAACATGGGGGCCCGCTAAAAATGGCTGCTGGTGAGCTGTGACCGACGGGAAGGAAAGGCCAACTTCATTTGTTAGGAAAAAATGGAAAAAGTCTTTTCAGTTGCAAAGCTGACAGAATGATAGCAAGCCATGTTATCAGATGCTGGAAATGAATGAGTAAGCATATTACAGTGTCCTCAAACATTTCATTTGCATACTACTTGGCTTCTCAGGCACCTCAACAATATAACCCAGTATTTCCTAGGTAATGTTGCCCATGTAGTAAACAATTTCGCACAGGCAAACAGTAGTTCTGCTTCACTTCACCTGATATTTCAATGGTAGGAAATCCTGACTTTCATTCAAAACAGCTAAAAATTATCATCAAATTTCCACTACAAAATTTTGCAGAGAAACCACAAGGCTTCCTCTTATACTGATATTTACAGCACTCGAGCTGTCCTTCAGAGTCTGCCATGAATAGACTAAGACTCAGTTCTTAATCCTCTTCTGCTTTAAGAAGTATGTCATACTCTGCTGTATTATAAGACTAAGATTTGTCAGTAGTAAATAAAACAATTATATTAAACCCCTTTCCTTTACATTGTGTTACAAAGTGGCCTTGATATAAACTTTATCACATCACAAATTCATGAGCATGTGCTCTAATCAGTCATCTTTACAGAGGACAGAACTGACTAGTAAGACAACTATCTTTAACAGAGCACTCAGAACTAAACACTGCCACTTACTTGCTTTCGGGTGTCAGGTAAACAGCCACAGTGTCCCTCAAAGCACAGATTTCAAGTCTCGCCTGAAAAAGAAAAAAAGTGCCAACAGGAAAATTTATATTATCAAATATAAACAAGTACTGAGGTGAGGGGTCTCCAGCCTGCTCATCGTAGGACGGGGTTGGCGTAATACCACCATGGTGACTGCCAGTCATGAGTAGAGTTTCTAAAACAGTCCGAAGAAATTTGCTACCACAAAATGTTCGTTGACTGAAAATTAACTTGTAGTCAAGGATGACTTTCTGAGGGCAGGGAACTAGATATCTCACTATGAAAAGTACAAACTGTGTCATGATTTTCCAGCCATCTGTATTTACTCTCTAACCACTAATTTTTCTTTTAGTCTTGTAAGAGGAAAGACACTTTGAAACACTGCCCAAGGGCCCGTGCCCCACAGAGGTAAGGATGTGGCTTGGCATGCTTCCTGACACCTATGCCCTTCCAGGCACACTGCCTTCATCTCAAAAACTAAACTATGCTCTATGGATTCAATGCAGTCTCTATTAAAATCACAGCTGGTTTTTTTTTCCTTAATGGAAATTGGCAAGCTGATTCTAAAATTCATAAGGAAATGCAAGGCACTCAGAACAGCCAAAACAATCTTAAAAAAGAGTAACACATTTAGAGGCCTCACACTTTCTGACTTCAAACATACTACAAAGCTAAAATATATTTAAATATTGTATACCCTCATATTTATGATCAACTGCTATTCAACAAGGGTGCCAAGACCACTCAGTGGGGAAAGAACAGTCTCTTCAACAAATGGTGCTAGGGCAACTGGATATCCACATGCAGAAGAATGAAGTTGAATCCTTAACACAAAAATTAACACAGATCACAGATCTAAATGTAAGAGATAAAATTATGAAACTATCAGAAGAAACCCAGTGTAAATCTTTATGACCTTAGGCTAGGAAACCCTTCTTAGAAATCATGCCAAAAGTATAAACAACAACAAACAGATAAAAGTGTACTTCGTCAAAATTAAAAAATCCAGTGCTACAAAAGACAGCATCCAGAATGTGAAAAGATGACCCACAGAATGAGGTATCACTTCACACCCATTAGGATGGCTATAATCAATAAGAAACAGACAATAACAAATACTGGTGAGAATGTAGAGAAATTGGAACCCTCAAAAATTGCTGGTAGGAATGTCTGCCACTTTGGAGAACAGTCTGGCAGTTCCTCAGAAGATTAAGCATAGAGTAACCATATGACCTAGCAATTCCGCTCCTTGGTATGCATGCACGAGACATGAAAACATGTCCACACAAGAACTTGTACAGGAGTGTTCACAGAAGCATTCTGCATATTAATCAAAGGTGGGGAAAAAAAATGCCCATCAACTGATGAATGGATAAATAAAATGTGGCATATTTAAAGTGGAATATTATTCATATGTAAAAAGAAGCAAGGCACTGGCACATGTCACAAAATGGATGAACCCTGAAACATTACGCCACATGAAAGAAGCCAGTCACAAAGGGTCAATATTTTCATGTTTCTGTTTATATGAAATTTTCAGAGTACACAAATCAGAGATAGAAACCCAACTGGTGGTTGTCTGTAGGGGGAAAGGGTTGTTTGGGAGGCAGATGATTAGACTTAATGGGTCAGGCGTTTCTTTTGGGATGAAATGTTCTAAAATTGATTATGGTGATGACTGGACAGCTCTCTGAATATACTAAAAATCACTGAATTGTATATTCTTTTTCTATTTTAGACAGATCGTATGCTATATGAAATATTTCATAAAAGTTTAAAGAAAAAAGTTAAGCTTTCACTTCTACGTGAGCATGAAGAAGTGATCTGACATACAAGCCAGTTTCCTGGGAACTCCAGCAGACCCACTGATGATGATAACTTGATTTTCTGAAGTAGGTGCCCACAGTGAGTGGGACACACAGGAGAACATTTAAAAGAAATATCCCTTATTCTCAAGGAGTGGACAAAACATAAAACAATGGCAAAAGACACAGCTCTTCACAGTTTATTAGAAATTCTGTAAGCCATCTAGATAAAAGCAGATATATATGACACAGGATATTCAGTGACCTTTTTCTGTTTGGAAGGCAATTGTTTGGTTTCATTTTTTCAGTCCCTTAGAAGCCTGAAAAACAGTATATAACTAGAAAGTTACAAATGCTAGAAAGTATGACAATTTCTGTCTCTATTTTGTTTATATTCTAGTATAGGTAAAAACAGACCTACCAGGAAAAAAGGTAGAACTTTCAGCTGACCATTTTAGGAGAAAGATTAAATTACTACAAAACCAATCTTCTGGTAGAAATTTTATTCAACCAAGGTGATAGATATCGTGTTTTAATTAAACTGTAAGTTATGCCAATTATCAAAACTGTGGCTAGCTATATAATATCTACAAAATTGTAATCCAGAAAACATCGTGCTAAAAGATCTGCCAAAATCACCAAACTGTCACTCCCCTTTTCACCAAGCTCTCAGGACAGTTCTGGAGTTTGGCACCTAATTGCCTATCAAAGGTTAACCTGCTATCCCTCTTAGAGTTATGGCTCCAAGGAAGGAAGCTCTCAAGTCATTCTCAGTGGGACAGTGAAGCGGGGAGTTTAGAGTCACGACCTTTTTCAAAATACACATGTCTGTCCAGGCCCGAGGAGGTCTCAAAAACTGGAGGCTGGAACAGTTTGGTGGCCAGTAGTTTCTGGACATGTGTATGTGAAAAAATTTTCCAGCTAATTCTGAGATCACTTCCCAACCTCTCCCTGCTGGTGTTGAGAGTGGTTTAGCCATCAGATAAATGGATTACGGAGGTAATGGGTAGAGAGGACAGATGCCTGTTAAAATTCCAAGACTGCCAAGGCCCACAGTAGCCAGTGCAACTGCCTGTTAATTCATCTGTAGTATTACACAATTTACACTACTCATCTCCTGTGATGGAACTATTATAATAACCACAACCTTTCAAGTTAAACTATAATATCAAAGATCTGATAAATCAATTTTCAGAGAAAACTGGTGGCAAATGGAAATACAGCAGAAGCTTCTGTAACAGATTTTCCCCTAACCAAATTAACAAGTGCTCTCTGCTCTTTTTTTTCCCCAAATATGTATTTTATTTTGAAAAAGTTTCAAATGTATGGAGGCTCTGAAAGAACTTTACAGTGAATGCCTGTTTACTCACAGGCTCTCCCAATAACACAGCCTCACATGACCACATGGCTTCCATCTGTCACTCAGTCCGGTAGCTCTGATCCGCTTCAGTGTGTATATCATTAACTACGGTGGACTATTTGCACCAGTTTTTTTTTTTTTTTTATAGTTAGAATGTACATACTACACAACAGACAAATCTCAAAGTGTGGTATTTGATGAGTTTTGACTGATGTATACACCTGTGATGGAAACTCAGATCACAATACAGAACGAGCACCCTGTGACGATCCCTAAGGCCCCACCCTAGGAACCCCCACCTCCCAGAGGAAGCCACTGTTCTGAGTTTTTCATCACAGTTAATTTTATCTGTTCTAGAACTTCATGTAAATGAAAACTATATAGTATATGTCTGTGTAAGGATTCCTTCATTCGGCATAATGCTCCTGGGATTCACTGTGCTGTATCAGTAATTTATTCTCTTTAATGTGGAATAGTATTTGACTGTATGAATATATTTATTTACTGTATTGATGGGCACCTGGGTTTTCAGTTTTTGATTATGAATAAAGTGACTACGAACATTCTTAATTATTTTTTTGAGAAAGGGTGTCACTCTGTCGCCCAGTCTGGATGCAGTAGCACGATCACAGTTCACTGCAGCCTCGACTCCTGGGCTCAAGCAAGCCTCCCACCTTAGCCTCCCAAACAGCTGGGACCACAGGCACACAGCACCACACTTGGATAATTAAAACAATTTTTTTTTTTTAGAGACAAGGTGTTACTATGTTGCCCAGGCTCCTCTTGAACCCACGGTGAACATTCTTTTTTTTTTTTTTTTTTTTTGACATGGAGTCTTGCTCTTTCGCCCAGGCCAGACTGCAGTGGCGCTATCTGGGCTCACTGCAAGCTCCACCTCCCAGGTTCACGCCATTCTCCTGTCTCAGCCTCCTGAGTAGCTGGGACTACAGGCGCCAACCACCGCGCCCGGCTAATTTTTTGTATTTTTAGTAGAGGCGGGGTTTCACTGTGTTAGCCAAGATGGTCTCGATCTCCTGACCTCGTGATCTGCCCGCCTCGGCCTCCCAAAGTGCTGGGATTACAGGCATGAGCCACCGCGCCCAGCCTGAACATTCTTATAAATATGTTTTGTAACATATTTATACAACATATACGAAAGCTGGGTCATAGGGTACGTATGTGTATGTTTAGTTTGAAAAGAAAGTGCAAGAACTTTTCCCAAAGTAGTTGCTATATCACATCCTCAATGATGTGTGAGAGCTCTAGTTCCACCACATTCTTGCCAACATCTGGTATAGTAAGTCTTTAATTTTTATCCTGATGGATGTGTAATGGCATTGTATTGTAGTGTTAATTTGCATTTCCCTGCTAACTAACGATGTTGTTCATCCTTTCATGTGGCTGACTGGTCATTCTTGCACTTTTGAAAATCTAATTACGTGCATGCTGGATATTGTGACATTGTCCCACGGGTCGGGAGCTCCGCTTATTTTTTCCCCTAATTATCCTTATTTCTATTGTTCATACTAGATAATTTCTATTGTTCACACTGGATAATTTCTATTGTTCACACTGGATAATTTCTATTGGTTTACAAGTTAACTGACTTTAAAAATTCTATTATTACCATCTAGTAGATTTTTAAAAATTCATCTACTGTGTTTTTCCATTCCAGAAATTCCATTTAGTTCCTGTTTTAGGGTTTCTATTTCTCCGCTGAGATTTCCCACCTACTGATTTATGAGGAGCGCAGTTTCCTTCACATCATCTGGTGCAGCTGTGTTAAAATCCTTGTCTGCTAATTCCAATACCTGGGTCATCTGAAGGGTGGCTTCAGGTGATCATTTTTTGTATTAGGAATGAGTCATGTTTCCTGGTTATTTGTGCATTTCAATTAAATTTTAATTCAATTAAATTTGTATCCCGGACATTGTGAATGTTATGCTGTGGAGACTCTGGATTCTGTAATATATCTCTAAGGACTGTTGATTTTTTGTTTGTTTTAGCAAGCAATTAACTTATCTGGACCCAAACTAATAACTCTTGGCTCTTGGGCAGTAGTCCAATTCTTATTTCAGTTCTTCTAGCCTTAGCTGGGCTGGTTGGAGTGGAGTCTGACCACGCATATGGAGAGACTCCTCTCTGGGATACCTCTCTCACCTACCTGTAGTTGTGGCTGCTCCAAAGCCTGTTTTTCGAGCCAGAAAGCACGTTTTGTATTGGAGTTTTAGGCACTCCTGGACCTGCCTTTAGGTTAAAATCCATAAGAAATAAGAAATTCACGCAGGTGCCATTTCCTCTAGAATCTGCCCATCAATGGTCGTTCTCTGGTGTCTTCAGGGATTTTTTCAAAATTTAAAAAAAAAATTTATTTTTTGATATTTAAGTTTACAGTTATCTGTGGAGGGCTGGCCTGATAGGAGCTACCTTAGCCATGACTGGAAGAAGAAGGACACTGCTTTTTGAAACTCATTACCATGCTGCCAGCCATCACATGAGGAGCTCCCGGGCAGAAGTGCACGCTTCCATCTGCACGCACGCCTCAGCAACTACCAGCTGGTTATGTGCATGTCAAAGTCAACTGGTGTTTATGGCAGTTATAATTATGTAATTTAAACAAAAGAGACAGTTACTTGTTGTTTCTATGCAAACTGCACTGAATGCTTTCAAAAGACTTATCAAAAGCAAGTTGTTAAAAATTTCCTGTGGAACGGAATGTCATGAAGATAGTTGGAAAATAAAAATAAAAATCACAAAACTTTTGAAGGATTCTCATTCAGATAATTTGGCAGAAGTCTTTAAGGTCTTGCTCTACTGTAAAGAAACAGAAACTCTGAAACTTGTAGACAATGCTTCGTGGGTATGGCTTATGCAAGAAAGAATATGAACTTCTTCAATCAGTAGATCCATATCATAAGATTGATGACTAAAAACATTTTATATGCTTTAAATAACAACAGAAGTTCAATATGAAATTGAATGATTTTGTCACCTGTAAAGCTCCATTTTTGCTGAAGGATGAGACACACTGCATCAGTCGACTGAGCTCTTCAGAAACTGCTTCTATCACCTTGGACAGTACCCGAGGGACCAGTTCTTTGGAAATAGTGAACACCTGGTTTGAAATAGGAAGACATGGTGCTTTGTGGGGCTTTTTGACTTGAATTTGTTAAAGACAAAGTAACATTCAAAACAAAAGAAAATCAATAGGACTTCTAAGTCATTTTTAAAAGGCCAAAATTATAAATGAAAGGAAGACACAGACATATTTAAATTCTATTGACTGATTAACAACAAAAATTCTCTTAAAAATACAATATTGGTAAATATACTTTTGAAAGGCATTACTGATGTTGACAAAATAAAAACTGTTTTGAACACTTCTTTTTCCTCTTGCCCCTTTCACTGGAAAGAAACATCTCTAAAGAAGAAATTACAGAAATAAAAACATACTGGGTCAATATTTTACCACAATTAAAAAAAATACCGTGTCAGACTCTCCTTAAACTCTGACAAACACCACTTCATATGGGGTACCCCATTCTGTATTGGACAAGCCCCCCCCCACAATTTTACACATACTGCACTAAATATGTGTTTCCTTTTATTTGACTTACATTATTTTCAAACCTTAAAGTTTCAGACCTTCAAACTGAGAGTTACTGTCTTTGGAGATTTACTGAAACATCTGACTCTCCTGATTCATAAATGAAAGTAAATCATATTTTCTTTTTAAGCTTTTCCTTTTTTCAGATTGAGGTTTAGCATTAAATATTTGGATGAACCCAAACATAACTTGAGTGTCCAAGGAAATTTTTGGCAATTTAAGATTATGTAGCAAATAGTAAATACTATGAATGAAATTCTACTTTCAGTCATTATAATCCCATGGCAATTGATAATGGACATTAATAAAAGCTGCCTCACTAGGAATCAGCACCATCACTACAATTCCCACAGATCTCACAGTTCTGCCCACCTACCGAAGAAATGCTTGCAACAAGCACCTAAATTTGCACTTTGGGCTCAAATGTTATAGGATGCTAACGTAACAAAAACAATTTTTATATTTTTTATAAGATCACAATTAAAAATATTGCTCATTATAAAAAGATCTGGTGACTTCCTGCCTGAGTTAAATCATATAAAAACTCTATTGTTAGAGATGAATTTTTATGTTTCCCTTTCATAAGAACTGGAAACTGTAACATTCTATAGTTTTCTTTCTGCTCTTGGTGCTTCAAACTTCTAGCCAAATTTAGGAACTAGGTAGTGTTACCTTTGTTTTCTCTGGTCATATTTGGGTTTCACTCTTAATTAACCATGTTTTTTCAGTTTACCTTGATGGCCTCAGATACTTTTGGATGCAGCAGGCGGAATAAACCTACAAACACCCTTCTTGGATGCTTATCGCCTAAGAGGCACCCAGCAACAGTGGAAACGATTGAATGGCAGCCTCTTTGATCTGCCCCACTTTATCTGGTCCCCCATTAGTCTGTGAGCCACAGCCACTCTCAAAGTGTTGGCAAAGCAGTGAGTAACGAATCCTGAAATGACTGAATGAAAACAGGCAGTCACAGATCATGGTGGCAGCCCTGGTCTCTTCTTTCAGTGTTCCTCAGAAGAGTCTTCCTAACCAGGAGGTTCACTGAGGATGTTAACACAAAGCTTAGGATGAAAGCGTGTCAAGTGACAGCAAGTTTTCACATGGCCCAGAAGCAGCAATACTGACTGCATGACCCTAAGTCAACCACGGACAGGAAACCACGCATCTGTTCCTGTGTCGGCCTGCCCCGAGTCTCCTTCTAAGCAGTGTCTGCCTTTCTGGAATCCCAGCCACCACTACAGGAATCAGATACCAGTGCTTATTTGTACACTGGCTAAAAAGAGGTTAATGCATTTTCCAGGATAAGGGATTTACTATTCTTTAAAGGATAAACATCCTTGCAATCTACCTTCACCTTTCAAATATTAATGAATTTAGCTGTAACTATGAAAGAAAACATACAACTTCAGAAAAAGACTCAGTTACACACACACACACACACACACACACACACACACACACACACACACGCCGAGAGAGAGAGAGAGAGAGAGAGAGAGAGACGGCGCAAGCAAGAGCTGAGCTGCATCTTATTTATACCCAAGATACATTCTGAGGGAAAAAAAGACCACCATAAAAATAATCAAATTTGCATTTTCTTTTCTTTTCTTTTTTTTGGCTATCCGTATCTCTTAGGAACATCTAATGATACCTTACCTCTGCATGCACGGCAATTATATTCACCAGTGCTTCTTTTAAATAGTTTCTGACACCTGAAATTGAAATAAAGGAGAGAAAGAAGGCATTAATAATCACACAAGCTCCCCTCCTCTGCTGGCAGGCTGTACCCCATGCCTTAAGAGTTTTCTGAGGAGAAACAGAAAGTAACACCACCACTATTTCCTTTTGAGAATCAAATGGTGAAAGGAGTATTTCCATACAGGTCAAAAAGAAAAAAAATGAGTAGTTTTCTTTTATTGTTTTTCATTTCTGTCACTGTTTATGCTCCCTATAACTAGCGCTCAGTCAGCCTCAAAATGAAAATTTAAGAATGTTCTTCAATTTCTTCATGCATACACACACACAATATACATAGATATTTATCTATATATACTGTAAAACATATATACACACTGTAAAACATATGGTAAAACAGAGGGTGTTTAACAATGCTTATAAAATGCACATTAAATATCAATTATAGCATCTTACTGCCAAAGGTGAAAGTGAAGTTATTGAGCAGAAGGACCATTTTCATCCTAAGTTTTAGGAGAAACTGCTTATAAAAGCACACTGAATTTGATTCTGTAAGCAAGTTAAAGGCTGGACAAAATAAAATTATCAGATTTTAGGTACAGGTTGAATGAGCCTCACTTTGCTCAAAAGCAGAAACACACGGGATTTAAGAATGTGGGGTCTGAGGTCTGACTATTGGGGACCAAACCCCAGTTTTGACAGCTGCTAGCTGTGACTTTTGGCAAGAAGGCTGTGAGCCTCAGTTTTCTCATCTGTCACAGGAGAATAATAATTGTCCCACCCTTGGGGGGCTGCAGTGAGGATGAAAGGGATGCATGTCATAGGTCCTGGCATTCACAGGGTCCACTAAGAGCTTTCATTATCATCATTTTGCAGGAAAAAAAACCCCATAAAAACAAAATACCGTTTTATTGTGTTTCCAAAACAATTCCTTTCCCTTGGAGTGGGAGATTCCAGATGCCTTCTAGAGCTGCACACACTGAGACCATCTTCTCTATAGAACAGGGAAAATGCTGCACTGTAAAAGCATGGATGGTCCCAGTAACAACATTAAGGAAAATATTCTCCCAGAGTCTCATCCACGCTACTGGCTAGTTGGGAAGGTTGAGATAGAGATCAAGAACTATAATCAACCTTTTGAACAGGCATTTGCATATTCTAAATATAGAACTAGGTTTTGATTCTGTCACATACTATGGTATACAAATAAGCACACAGTTTTTCTTTTGAGGAGCCAATTTCATATATAGATCAATATCAAGGGCATACATAGATATATCGATATACAGATATATAGATAAAGATATATATATAGAGGCATATATAGATCTATATATCTCTCTCTCTATATATATATGAAATTGGCTCCTCAAAAGAAAAACTGTGCTTATTAAGTCTATTTTGCTGAGATGGCTGAGTGAAGAGTAATTCAATATAATCCAGAAATTAATGGATTCTTCCTGAGAAAAAGGATAATTGCAAGGTAAGAAGTCCTATCGGGGAGGAGGGGAGAAGAACAGACAGGGCCTGTTGTAAGTGAAAGTGAAATAAACGAACTTGTGCTGGAGACCAGAGCAGCTTTCTTCCAGCAGGAGGAAAGCCACACCCCCAGGTGTCCCCCCACTGCTCCCGCTGCTGTCGGAGCACTGGGGCCTGGCCTGCGCTGCTCACACCCTCTGGGCAGCCCCACCCAGGGGCTGAGACCGACATGCTCAGGTCTAGAGTCTCTAAGCCGCACGCCATGGAGGACCAGCTCATGTGGACACACAGGGAACATACATACTTACTGCAAATCAAAGCACAATAGTGGGCTTCTATGTTTGATGCTCTAAGGAACAGAATAAAAAATTCACAGCCTCTGCCCTCAGTGAGAACCGGGGTCCTATCGACACTCCCGCAAGAACAAGTGTCAGGATTTGGGGCTCTAACGATGTGCTACAGTGCAAGGGTGACTGGAAATGCGAGGGCAGTTTTTAACTTTTGAAATTCCTCAATGTAAAAGAAAAGAGTGGGGTCAGAGTGCTGACTAAAAAGCAGAAAATTATACTTAGAGTGAAGCCAGGCAGTGTCACATGCTCAGTGACAGCCTGCTGTGAACTCAACTCCCACTGGGACCCCGACAGCATAAACACTTCCTGGCAAGAACTCCCCCCCACCCCGCCGCCTAAGCATTACTAATAAGACACCCCGTAAAAGAGGTTAAGTGTAAACTGCTCAATGCAATTCTGAAGACAAAGCTATGAATGGGAAGAATAAAGGCACAGGACCCTTTGAACCAAAAGAACCATATTTCTGTGGATAGAAAATTTGAAAAAAAAAAACAAGCTTCCTATTTTGGGTTGACCACAGGTTTCCCATGGATAATATAACAGCTCAAAGACGTAACCTTGGACAAGAACGAACTTTTGTATTTCTAGGAGATTTTATCTTTTTGAATGAGAAAAAGGAAATAATTGCCTTCTTTCCCCTCACACAAAAAAACGAAATAACTGCTTTATACAAATAACTGGTAATGTTGGAAAAAGAGAAGGGAAAAATGTGTGGTCCTGGGTGGACAGGAAATGGTGCCGCTAGTCAAACCACACATCAGGCCAGTGAGGTTCAAAGAGGCAGCATTCAACTGGATGCATCGGAAAGGGCGGGAGTGACGCGGAGCTCTGTGAGCTGCCACCATAGCCTCCCAGTGCAGTGATTATAATTTTTGGTAACAAAAACTTTAATATAAAAATAAATCATTGATTATCTCTCTCCAAAAAGCTAATCACTGAATTAAATACAGGAGCAAGTACTTTTATTTTTATTACCGATTGGGCTGAAATTGTTCATTCTAAGGGAATGGCTAAAAGTTCTCATTCATTCAAGTAACATCAATTTATTGAGATCCTACTACATGGAGGATGCCACTAGGCACACGGCAGAGGTGCTCAAGGAATATGGTGCTCCAAGTAGAACACGTATATATCTCCAGTATACGTAAGACCCCAAAGTGCTTAGTTATTACAAGTTTGACCTGCCAATATATGCAGGATGCTCATATGAAAGAATTTTATGTTGTAAAAAACATCTTTGCCCCATTTACCCTGATGTGGTATTATGCATTTGCAAGCCTGTATCAAAATATCTCTTGTAACCCCTAAGTGTACACACCTACTATGAACCCACAAAAACTAAACATAAAAAAATTTATACTTCAATTTAAAATAATTTGTTGTATGTTTGGTTGCTATATTTATTTTGTGACATCCTTCAATGGTTAAAGAATAGTACTGGACAGGAACGGAGAAAGGGCAAAGGGCCTAGAGCCCACCGTCTGTGTCTGGGAAACTGGTAAGATCTCTGTGGTCTTCCTCGTTCAGAATTTCGCTTCTTTTCTCTCTGCACTCCGGCCACAGCTGGGTATTGGCCTAGGGAGAGACTGGCCGAGTAGTACGCCCGCACCCTCGCCTTCCTCTTCAGCCTGTCCCATGGGCTCTTGGGTCCAAGTAAGACTTTTACTCCCATAAAGCACTCACTTCCAATTGCTTGTTTTCTATTTTAAAATGTTATCCAAAATCTGTCTGTGGGAGGATGTCAGCTCTTTCAAACACCTGTGTCCAAAGAAGCCTGTGTTGGGACAGGCGCTGGGGTGGCCTGGCTCGTTGGCTCCATGTGGCTCTGACGGCCAACACCTCTGGCAAGCAGTAGCCATGCGCTTTCCTAACTGGGCAGAGGAAGGTGCGGGGGGCCAGGGCAAAGGCATGACCCAGACCAGGCAGGGGCTGGGAAGGTGACGCGGGGCTCGCCTGTGGCCTCGCAGTCTCTTCCTTAAATGATGGAGAAGGTGAGGGAGAGGCCGTCAGAGAGGGGCTGTGTGTGCATCCATTATGGAAGCGGCTGAGGCCTCGCAGTGATGGCAGAACAATATGTGGGATGAGTTTCAAAGGACCTCAGTTGTGGCTCCTGGCGGCAAGACCAGAATCTGATTTTTGGTGACAGAACTTTTTTCAAAGGGCCAGTGACAGTGACAGAGGGACCATGCTGCAATTAATTTTGGTGCTGTATGTTCTCTTCCCATTTTCATTCTAATGTCACTATTATTAACATTAGTGCTTGATAATTCCTTTTAAGTTTATTTTTGGAGGTGTATGTCCTCCTCCCATTGAATTTCATTCTAATGTCACTATAATTAACGTTAGTGCTTGATAATTCCTTTTAAGCTTATTGAGGTGACAGAACACTCGAGATGGAATTTTCTGGCTAACCTATACACCAATCGTATGACCTTCCACAACCCAGCTTATCTTTCAGACAACTGCCTACTCTGCAAAACGGACAGATCACGAGACCCATTTTGCTAACGAAGCTGTTATGAAAATGCCACGTGTGTGCAATTCCCCCATTCTTCCAACACGTGCTGTGTATCTATCATGTGCTGGGCATCAACAGGTGGTGATAGAAGAAAGTGGGCAAAACAGACAGGACCCCCCCACCCTGAGAGAGCTTACAGTTCTGTGTAGTACACATATTTCAGGTGTTATTTAAAAATTAAAGACATAACAGTTGACTAAAAAGCATAATGACTAGAAAAAGCACACTGGTTTCTCTTTCTGAAATGCAAGGTATGTAGTTTGGACAATGGTCCTGCCATGACTGTCTTTAGCTCCCGCAGATCCTAGCTGTACATTAAGTCTTCTGAGTGGTACAAGGAATGGCTAACAGTTGACTTTGCATATAGGAACACAACGACGGCAAAAAAAAAAAAACCACCATGAACCCAACATGAAATATGACTGTGATGTGCTAGAACTGGAAATGTCTGTCCTTGACAGTACTCCTCATTTTGCTGGTTTCACACAAAGTCCTTGGAAGTTAGAATTTCAGTTCAACTCTTTTGCCATACTTTGCACTAGTGTTGAGGATGGCTCAATGTCAGATGCCGGTGATGGCTGGGGAAGACTTTGCTTCTGTGGCGACATCTGAGCCATGGCCTGAGCGAAGAGGATCGGGGGACACAGACAGAATTAGACTGGGCCTCAGACACTCATTACTGAGTAGTCACCTGGGGGCAAGTTTCTGAACTGCTCTGACTTGGAGCTTTCTCCTTTGTAAAACAGAGACAACATTTAAGTGGAATAACGTTTTTAAGAGGCTAGGGAGTCACCTGCCAGATAGCAGGCAGTCAACAAATGGGAGGTGTTAGGACGGCCCTGCCCCACCCCACTCTGCATTCCCAGGTGCTGCCTGGATCCAACGTTGTCCTCGCGGGCACTGTGTCCCTGGTCCCACTGGGGCAGCTCTGCAGCCATTTGTGTGATCACTCAGTTAACAACTGTCTCCCCTATTGGACCGCACACTCCACAGCACAGGATCATCTGCCATTCTCCTTCTCATTGTAGCCTCGGCTCCCATCACAGAGGGTGGCACATAGATGGCACAGATGTTCAAAAATATCCATGAATGACAAACAAAGGAAGGCAAAGACCATGTCTGTCTCACTCACTACTAAGTTCTGAAGACTTATGCAGTTGATAAGTGAATGAATGAGGGAATAAATACATCAGAGAAAAACCTAAATATATGTAGAATTCTATCATGCTCAAGTCAGAAGATATCTGAGTCATCTACTAAAAGTAAGTGCCTCGGCATACATGGAAAGAAGGTATTCCTTGGGAAAGCATAAAATCTCTCGCTTCTCATAGGATTTTGGAAAACAAAGACAGTCCTTTTGAGCATCAGGATCCATTTGAAAAATATAGTTTGAATAAAGTAAGTACAGTAGTACAGAATATTGCTGAGGCTTAATCTATTTGCTTTCCAAAATATGCTTTATTTTTCTAGCAATATACTGAAATAATGTCATTAGGTATTTGCTGAATGCTCCCCACGTGCTGGATATTAGGAAGATGTCCAGGTATATTAGGACGGAGTGAACACGTAAGTGTGTAAGGAAACCTGAGTTTCAGTTTGTGCTCCAACAACAGTGGGCCACAAAATGCCAAATTTATGGTGCACACAGTATTAGGGAAGGGATCATCAATGTGGGCAGTGTGCCAAGAAAAATATAAGGCAAACTGATTTGCTCCTTGGAGTTAAAGGATACATCATTATGGTGCAGTAATAAGTATTGTTTTTAAAAAGGTTCCCCTTCAATGAACCCCCACAACTTTCCATGTTATTTAAGCGAGGGGATGAGAAACAGCTTCTAAGCATTTACAACATGTATCTCCTCCACTGTCTGAATATGAAATTAGAATGTGTCATGATATTTGACAAAAAGTGTCCCCACCCACACAGTATCAACCTAGACTACCACTTAGCAATTAATCTAGTAGCACAGTGTGGAAATTCCCCATGGAGAAAACAAGGCTCATCTTTACTGAAGAAGAACTTGTAGGCTGTTTCCTGTAAGCCAGCCGGTAGAACCCAGCACATTCTCCAGCAATGCAGATCTTGTTTTCATGCATCAAAATAGTACAGCAGCCTTCTTTCTTGGTATATTTGTCAGCTTCCTCTTTTAATCATATAGGAAGGTCACTTGATTTTGGAACAGGCAAACTGGCACACTATTAAAAATACTTATTGAGTGTCCATTATTATTACATGCAGGACACTATTCCAGGGGCTGGGGATATAGCAGTGACTACACACACACGTGACCACACACACACACACAGCAGTGACTACACACACAGCAGTGACTACAGGAACACACACACACACAGCAGTGACTACACGAACACACACACACACACACACACACACACACACACACACACACACGAGTGCTCCTCCACTCACAGGGCTTGCACTCTAGTAGGGACACACCCAGGTTTAATATGACAAATGACCATCTAGCACATGGGAGAGAAGAACCTTACACTGTCTTTAAACATTGCAAGAAAGCAAATGCATGAAATACAATTGTTCAGGCAAACAATAAAGCTTGCATGACAAAGAGAGGGCTCTTGCTTGATGAGAATCATCCGTGAAAAAAGGATCCCCTTTGCAGGTGGATGCTCGTGTTCCTTTAGTGCTGATCTCAGGGGAATAACGCCCAGCAGTAACTGATGCCACGTAACGTTCAGCTGTGTATTGGAATGACCCGGATTTCAATCTTAGCTGGAAAATCAGTTAATTTGAGCTTCTGATTTTCTTTATGGGAAAATGCTTTGTAAAATAAAAAGTGTTCTACAGGCAGACAGGATTCTTCTTCTTCTTAATAATTTGGAGAAACCTCATTAGAGAAGGTTGACATTAAAGAATAAAATATTGAACAGTTTGGATTCACCAAGTCTTTGTCCTTTTTTACTCAGAAAATTAAGTAATTAAATGCTCATTGTAAAGAACACAGTTTATTATTATTACATAATAATAAAAGCCCAATAAAATCCTCTTTCATCCTTCTTAGGAATAACCACTACTGACAGGTTAGTGTATGTTCTTCCAGATCTTTTCCTATGAATATAATTTTTTTCCTAAAAAATGAGATGTTACACATTCTCTTCTTGAAACTTGCTAAATTTCATTCTGTAATCTATAACAACTTTTTAACTGACTATACTTTTTAGAGCAGTTTAAAAGTTTCACAGCAAAACTGAGCAGAAGGTGAAGAGATTTCACATATGCTGCCCCGCCCGCCACCACATACACACGGCCTCCCCAACTGTCAACATTCCCACCAAAGTGGTGCATTTGTTACAGTCGAAAGACCTACACTGACACGTGTCATCATTACCCAAATTCCACGGTTTACATTAGGGTCAATTTTGGTGGTGTACATGTTATAGGTTTAGACAAATATATAATGACAGGTACCAACCATTACGGTAACACACACACAGTAGCTTCGCTGCCCTAAAATTCCTCTGTGCTCCCTCCTTCCCCAATAACCCCTGACAACCACTGATATTTCTACTCTCTCCATAGTTTCTCCTCTTCCAGAATGTCGTATAGTTGGAATCACACAATATGCAGCCTTTTCAGTTTATCTTATTTCACTTAGTAATATGCATTTAAGGTTCCTTCCATGTCTTGCTCATTTCATCTTAGTGCTGAGTAATATTCATTTTCCGGATGGACCATAACACATTTATTCACCTACCGAAGGATTACTTGGTTGCTTCCAAGTTTTGGCAATTATGAGTAAGATTGCTACAAGCATTGGTGTGCAGGTTTCTGTGTGGATATAACTTTTCCACTCCCTTGGCTAAATGCCAAGTAGTGCCAATCATGGATTATATGGTAAGAGTATGTTTAGTTTCGTAAGAGGCTGCCAAGCTGTCTTCCAAAGTGGCTGGGTAATTCTGTAGTCCCTGTAGCAATGAAGGAGAGATCCTGGTGCTCCCCATCCTCACCAGCATTTGGTGTTTTCAGTGTTCTGGATTTTGGCCATTCTAATAGGTGTGCAGTGGTATTCTACTATTGTTTTAATCTGCAATTCCCTAATGACACACAATGTTGAACGTCTTTTCATATGCTTATTTTCCATGTGCCTATTTACTTTGGTAAGTTGTCTGTTAAGGTCTTTGACTTAAGCAAACAACCTGTTTGCTCTTCAGTGCATATGTATCTACCTTATAATTTTTGATGGCTGCTTAGTATTCCAGCATGGATGTATCATAATCTATTTGACCATTCTACGATGGGGCACTTACGTTGCCTTTTAATTTACTACCATAAATAACGCTGCAATGAACATAGATTCTTGGATTCTAATACAACAGTTTATGTAAGATATCTTCCCAGACATGGAATTGCTGAGTGCAAAGGTATTCAAGCTATTCAGTTTTCATGCATTCTGCCAACCTATCATACAAAAGGCCACACAGAATTATACTCCTATTTCTTCATGCCTTTGTATTCTCTTAACTTGGATTCTCTGATTACTGTAATTAATAGTATCCCTAATATATGCTCCTCCTCAGCTACGATACTCTATTTTAAAACATTCTTAACAGCTATTTGACAAAACTTTTCATGAAAATAAAATAAAATTTTAATATGAAAATTGAAGGAAATTTACTAGAAGTTACACAAGATTTGCTCTGTATAAAGAGTGTCTGAAAAGTGTTGGAGAGGAAGAACATGTTGTAATTACAGAAAACAACTGCTATGCCATCTTAACTTATACCAAGAATGCAAACTTTTCCATGAAGCATTTCCTGTCATAATTGGAAAGACGGCTCCTTTAAACACAGGCGGATTTCAAGGTACTTGGCCTAATGTTGTTTTGATGCATAACACTCTTCAGACAATACTATAAGAAATCAACCCTGGAAACTCTGGAGATACTACCTACTGTATAAACCACATTTCCTGTTTTTAACCCCTATGCCCCAAATCAGTTATCACTCCCAGTCTACTGGTAAAAATAGATTCAAAAATACTATAAATATCCCACAATGTACTTTTTTTTATTGTCAAACTGAAACACTACTGAAAAAACTTCGGTGTATTTTTTTCAAGTCAATTATCTACTCAATTACACTCTGAACACACATTATCGAAATTACTGCCTAATTAAAAAAAAAAAAAAAAAGATAACCAGAAACTGTATCACTATTAGTAGAACAGAGAGAAAGTCCTAACCATTCTGCAGCAAAATCAGCTCTTGTTGGACTAAAGAAAGAGTTTTAAGTTCCACTTCGTCAGGTTTTAGTGCCCTCATTCCCAAATTGATAAATGTCTTTTGCCCTAAAGTGGATTTTTTCAATGACTGTTTGAGGAAAGGACTCCCTTCCAATGTAGCACATGAATGGGCACCTTCACCCTCTCCTGCTTTCGATTTTCCATCCCGGGATATTTTTTTTTCATTGTTTTCATCAGTAGGATCTCCTAATGATCAACACGATCAATCTAAACAGGAAAACTCTTTCCTCGAGAAAAAACATTGCCAACAGTGAAAATAACAGTGAAATGGCTTATTTTTCCCATCCGTAAGACTTTATATTCATAAGAGTTTAGATTCATAAACTTCATAGACAAACAGCTTTCAGACTCAAATACACGCAAGTGGAAAAAACTCTCCCCTCCCATTTCAAAATGTAAAGTCTGATGCGTAAAACAGACCATGAATTATCCTAACATTACAGAACTCATTATACATTTAGCATAGAATATGTTTTACAAACTTGATACACTGAATTTTAGACATAAAGGTAGAAAGTTAACTAACTTAATATAAACTGACAAACCATTTGTTTGAATTTAGTTTTTTGTCAGAAATTTTTTTTTCATTACAAGGAAATTTCAGTTAGAAAAGTGAAAGTGACAAGAAAACAGGATTCATTCTATATATGCAGATGAATGTGTTTGTTTTATACTGTGAGGTGTTACTTCTGGACATACTACTTCATAAACAGGCTTGGGTTAACTGTTCGAGTTTCACAATTTCAAGAAGGTGTTTTGTTTTTCAAGATTTTAATAAGCTGAGATCAAAACCAATGACTGCTATGAGAGAAGCGGGTCTGGAAGCCGGCTGGGGTCCTGGCCCCTGTTTTCCTGCGTGGTCCCGTGGCTAAACGAGTGAATGCTGGGAAGGGCTCCTGCCAGGGCCTGGCACGCAAGATGGTGCAAAATGCCAGGCAGTACCGTGCCTGCTGCTGAGTGGGTCCTGCATCCCATTGACTGCAGTCATTACCGTGGAGCACGGAAAAGAAGTCATAGGGTATAGTCCCTATTCTCAATATAGGGGGGTTCCATATGCAATTGAAGAAATAGCCGTAAAACCTTCCAAAAAGAAAACACCTTGAAATTGAAAACAATTTTGAGTCATAATAAAATGGAAGGCAAAAAAAAAAAATATGAAAACCCAATTGCTAAGAACCCAATTGCTAACTGGGATTTTAAAGTCCCATTTACAGAGTAAGAAATCTAGGTAGAAATGCATATCTTTTAGAAGACTAATTTTTGAACATGCCACACATCTGTTTGGATGACTAAAACCACAAAACACTGGCTTTGCACCCTGTTGGGACTGATGACATTGAAGTGTGAGGCCAAGAGAGGGCCGCACGGGGACATCTGGATTGAACCCAGCCCAAGCTGGGCAAGCTGCTCACCTGCAGGGGCCTGCATTTCTAAAGCTGCAATGCCAGCTTAGAGTGCGCTCCAAGGATGCCACCAACGAGGCACACAGGCTCAGGGCAGCAAGGGCAGGAACAGAGCCTCGTTTCATAGACTTGTTTCTTTTTCTAAGAAAATCTCATTCAAATACTGAATTCCACGTTGCTTGTTATTTCTCTTGAGATTTTATTAGCAATTACTCATCTGTTCTTCCCCCTTCAGTATCAATGATCACTTTCATCACCCCACCAAATGTGTTGCTTAGTGCCTGGTACACTGTTGTGCAGATCCTTTATCCAAAAATCAGTGCAACCCCTTTACTCTTCCTGGTATCTTTATCGTTCATTAACCGCTTTGCCATACTTGGAAACTCTCCCTCATGGGTCAGTGTTTGTCAGAAGGGCAAGGTGCATATACACACACGGTCTTCTTCCTTGGGGTTAAGCCACTGTCCTTTGTCAGCAGGGGAGGGCCACCCGGCCATGGTCCTCGAGCCCCTTCTCAGCTCTGTTAACAGCACCTGGGACTGAGGAAGGCCCACAGTGCTTTGCAAACTCAATTCCAGTCAGTCCATGAACAATACAGGTTTGAACTGCGTGGGTCCACCCATATGTGGGTTTTCTCATGCCTTTGCTGCCCCGACACAGCAAAACCAACCCCGATCCTCCTCTTCCTCCTCAGCCCACTCAATGTGAAGACAATGAGGATGAAGACCTCTATGATGATCCACTTCCACTTCATGAGTAGTAAATGTATTTTCCTTTCTTATGATTTTCTTAATAGCATTTTCTTTTCTCTAGCTTACTTTAATACAGAATATAGTATATACATAAAATATGTAACAGACTGTTTATGTTATTAGTAAGTCGTCTGGGTAACAGCAGGCTATTCCTAGTTAAATTTTGGGGGTGTCAAAAGTTAAACAAAGATTTCAGACTGTACAGCAGGTTGGCACCTCAGCTTTCTGTCGTACAAGGGTCTACTGTATTTACAAATATTAAGATATACAAAATGACACCGCATCGTTAGCCCTGTGGTCTGACCCATGCCCTGTACATATGTTTCTTGTAAGAGTGATAAAGTTAGAATTGGAGATGACAAGTTGGGCCTTTCCTGATTCTCCAAATTTTAAAAACTTGCCACATGGGGAAAACAGTATCTAACCCCAACACGGTTGGTGTAAACATAAAATACAAGAATGTATGTGAAAACAGTAAGTAAATTGTAAAATATTTTCATTTGAAAATGGACCAAATGAAATACCTGAATAAATTCATCAGGTTTTCAATATTAACCAAAGCAAAATGTCATCTGGCATTTTATTTATAACAATGGATGCTTAAACCCCACAAAATAGGCTGGCTCCACAACTCTCTGTTTCCCAGCTCCCATTTTCAGGTATTTGCAGCAGAGCTGTTACGAATGCAGCTGGTGCTGTCTTTTGGCGGGCATAAACACTCATTCTCTTGGGTCACAGGCTGGAATGGACTGGGTCACTGCATGTGTGTTATCTTCAGTGTGCTCCAGTCCCCGTGGGGAAGAGCCGACCGCATGTCACAGCAAGAGCACGGCGTGGTCACCCACGGTTACGTGCAGTGCGGCTGCACACGGCCCACGCGTCCGTGAGCAGCACAGCTCCAGTGAAGCAAAATGATCTGCCGAACCTGTTTTCCTTAGCAGAATATGAAAAAGGAAGCCACGGCACAAACCAAGGAGGAAAATGAGAAGAAATAAAAGTCCAAGCACACACACCAATTTTTCTTTTCATTAATACAACCCAACCGTAGAGTACAAGGATATTAGTTTCTTTCATATCCATCATATTTAAAGTCCATGAAGGTAGATCTGTGATTCCATAAACCTCTTATTAAATTCCTTCAATACACAAACTTGCTAAAAGTGATATGCATTCTATGTATAATCCTTAAAGTCCTTATTACTGTAATCACAGGCTGTCACACCATTTGCAACCAGAAGCGACAGCAATTTCAAAAAAGAAAAATGGGTTTTCAGATATATTACATTTATGAATTTACTGTGGTTGTCACTCAAACATTTTGATTATTAGTATGTGATATTATGAGAAAATTGAAGTAAATTGATCCAAAAAGAATCTAAGTCCCAAGTAAATATCCTTTGCAATATAAGGATTTTAATAACATTGTCTTTAATTTGCTCCCATAAACTGCTTTGTTGATATCTCTTGCTCCACACACTTAAAAATCTACCCACAAACTGAGCTTTTTATGCTAATTGTACTATTTTTAGACTCTTGATACAACGTAGCGTTTAAGCACATTGATCAGCTTGCTAAAAAATGATGTATTTTTGAAAAGTGTTAGGAGGCAGAGGCAGAAGTCCCAGTCTGCCAACCAAATGCTCCTTGACGGCTGTAGACAGTGTTTCGTCTGGACTTCAGTTTCCTTGGCTGTACAAGAAAGGGGTGTGATAGGTCTTCTCCGCCTCTTTCAGGCCGATAAGTAACCCTTTTACTGTGGTCTCTTAGGAAAGGTTCAAGTCGTTTTCAATAAACACTCAAAATTTTTCCACCTTGAAGGTTTAGAACAAATAGTAACTATTTATTACTAACTACCAAGCTGCCCTATAAGTATTTTGGGGTTAGTTTTTGCTGCTTACTAAGAGAAGGTAGTTAAGAAAATTGGAGATGATTACCCAATATTTACCAAGTACCTTTTATCTTGAAGGTTCTATCCTGGTTTTGGGAGAAAGTCACAGAGATGGCATTTCTGACCTCAGAGTAGAAAACAGGAAACACAGAGAGAGTTGCTCTGTGGTTTAACTTTCTTAACAAATTCTATCAGATGCTCATTTTCTACTAAAATGAGTAAATCCACGCACTGCTCCCAGTTTCCCATGCCCTGAGCCCGTGGTTTGAGCCCCTGGCGTGCATGTGAGGCTTTCTTAGGAGCTGCAGGGCGAGGGCTGTGAAGACACAGCTGCTCCGGGGGCTCCAGGGAGGCCAAGGGGGTCGCACCTGGGGCAGATGTCTATGGGAGAAGCCCAAGGGACACAGAGGCCAGAGGAGGAGCACACACCACAGGCAGATGTGTAGGGGAAGAGCCCAAAGGACAGACACCCAGCAGGCCCTGGGTCAGGCCCCGTGATGTCCCGGGGGAGGGGAGGAGGGTGGAGTCGGAAGGCAGCCAGGGAGGCAGGGCCCTCTGAGGGCAGAGGAGTTCTCAGTGAAGTTCCAGAAGCCAGTGACCAGATCAGTGCATGTAAACAGCTTAAAAGAAAACGTTAGGCACTGGTGGCTTCGCTCTAAACCAACGGTTCTTAAAACTGCTTTCAGTTCTAGCCATAATAAAGGCATTTGAATTATGTTGCTTTTGATGAAACTATAAAGATATTGGCTTTTATAGAGTATCATGCCAGAAACAAATTTATAACATTGTTATGGTATAACAGCAGGAACACTTGGAATACACATTTTTCAGCTGAGCTCTTAAGAATTACTTTTCCCTTGCCCCGGATTGGCAATTAAGAACTATAACTTACTTCCACCCCACCCCACCTCACCCTACCCCAGAAACAAAGAAAAACAAAGACACTGAAAAACAAACAAGCAAACAAAACCAGGAAGGTAGGTTAGGAAATGTGGGCATTGAAGGTAAATGAAAACATACGAAGAAAAGTCCATGTCTTAACGTCTTTCCGTCCTGTCCACACAGTCTCCTGCCCTCCCCGTCTGCCCCCTGGCTTTCCTGTCATGGCTGTTGCTCTCTACAATCCTTAGAAGGTCGGCACCACAGCTGGAGGCAGGCTTACCCAGGGACTGATGCCCTGATGCCCTGAGCACACACAGCAGGTTCAGGGCTGAATGCAGCCAGTGTGGCTCCGGGGTGCTAGGGTGACAGGGCACATCGCGGTCCTGGGAGGGAGCAAGGAGCCAGAATGACCGCAATCATACAACGATTTCCAACAACAAAGGAGAGACGCACACAGCTGGTGGGTATCTGCAGTGAGCACAAAGTGGCTTCCGGGGGTTTCATTTAGAAAACTTGCCCGTCCTTAGGTTCACCGTTGTGATTCAATCCCTGAGATTCTGTTAGCCAGCGACTAAACTACCAAGGCGTGTGGTGACTTAGTTTGTCAGGAAGTCCAACTACAACATTTGGAAATCATCGGAGCCTCAGCTGTCTACAGTGATGCATGTTATAAATAACTGGGAAAGCACAACATTTTTCACAGTTTTCCAGTTCAAAGGAGTAATTTGGAACTGTCTATAACCCTACACTACTCCAGTGCACTCCACCCATCCAAATACTGAGACAATCCTGAAAGCGTTTCATTAAATCTCACCTTACTGCAGAGTGCAAAGATACTAAAGCTAATCAAGTGGTTTTGTTCTAGCAGGCCATCTTTGTTCCTAACGCCAGGAGAATGCGCATTTCTAACCGTGACCCAAGGCTCTGGTTCCGGGGCGGCACTGGAGGAGCGGGAAGACAGCTGCTAGGCCACGCGGATGTGAAGATGATCCAAACGGCAGCGCTCGCTGTCAGCTTTCAATGTTCCCACGCACAGAGCTAGCTCGTCTAGCTCCATCACCGGACCCCTAGCCCCGGCCCAACAGAGCTGTGTGGCACAGCTGGCTGAGCTGTCACCATGCGTGCAGACACGAGAGGCTTCCCTGGCTCTGCAGGGCAGGCCTGAAGCCAAGGGATCAAAACAAGGGCAGGTTTTCCAACGCCCCACGAAGTCTTCAGACTAAACTGTTTAAGAAAAGCAACAAATTCAGGGCTAACATTCACACCAAATGTAGCCAAGACCAGGAGGAAATAATAGCTGGGACGGGGGAAGAGGATGCCAAGACGGTAGCATCTATGCAAGTATCTGTCACTGTCTGTGTACCACAGGGCACACAGGTGTGAAGTGTGTCAATGAGTTTTGGAGAGAGTCCCTCTATAATTAGATAAACAAAACCAGGTCAAGTGAGAAAAAATCCCTAATGCTTTCCACAGCACCTTAGAAGCCTAAATTCTCAGAGTTCCTAGTACAGATATAGAATATGACAAGAAACAGGCACGGCTTCCCCAACGCCTCACTGATGGAGAGACCACGGTAGAGGGTAGGCAGGCAGCCTTTCTCACCTGCCTGGCGGGAGCGGGTCCAGCTGGCAATGACTTCTGAATGGGAATGATGGTACTGCTAGAATATGAGAAGGTACCATGACTGCTGCTGCCACAGCCCATCCAGCTGCAGAACTGACTTTGGGGTGAGACTGAACGAGAGCTACGGGGTTAGAAAAAGCCAGGGGGTAGATTGGACAGAGACACAGTGTGGAAAGAAATAAAAGAGAAGAAGGAAGATGTTCGTACTTCATATTCCATCAATTCCTCCCAACGGCTGATTCTACGAAGCAAGAAAACCACCACAAGTGTGGAACATGGCACCCTATGGCGAGGCTGTACTGTCAGGACTGAACATGGCACCCTATGGCGAGGTTGTACTGTCAGGACCGAACATGGCACCCTATGGCGAGGTTGTACTGTCAGGACTGAACATGGCACCCTATGGCGAGGCTGTAGTCAGGACCCAGGGCCCACTTGAAGACACTTCCCCAAAGAGGGCACAACTAAATTAAAAAAATCAACTACAATGAATTGAAGCTCATCAAATTATGTTTACATCATGACTTCATAAAGGTAATAAAAAAATAAAAACATACCTTAGTAATGACCTTTGAGAAATACTAGGAAACCAACTCATTCTGAAAACTGCTAACTAATCAGGCATCTCTCCTGCCCCTCCTGTATGAACTGTACTTCAGAGCTTAATGAAAAAAATTTAATTTATTTAGTGTTCCAGCTAACAATGATTATTTTCAATTTCTAATAAGAAATAGATTATGAAAACAATTACCAATGGTGCTATAACCATTAGATGAAAAGTTTAATCATCAAAAGCAGAGACAACCAAACATAAGGTATCTCCTGATGGAAGTAAACAACATAAAATCAAACCTCAAACTGATAGCTTTCTTATTAACCACAAATTTATAGGAAACACAAGGGACAAAGGAACAGGTTAAATGACACCATGAGGAAGCTATCTGAAAAATCTAGAATGTGAGAAAATCTACAGAACAAAAAACCCAATTTATTCAGCTAAAGATGGGTGGGTAACAGGGAAACAACCACTTCACTGAGCACCAAAAGTGACTCGAGAGGTTTATTTTTCTTAACTAAGAGACATATCAACCAAACGTAATGTGTAGACCTTGACTGAATCCTGATACGAACAAACTAACTGTCCAAAAAGCTTCTATGAGAATTTGAACATTGACTAAATATCTGATAAAATTAAGGAATTACTGTTAACTTTTTCCAGATCTAATAATGGTACTATGATTATGTTTCTTTTAAAAAAAATCAGTCCTTATCTGATATGTGTATGGATGAAATGATCTAATATCTGGGATTTACTTCAAAATAACAGATCTCAGAGGTAGTGAGGAGCCCAGGGGCACAGATGAAACAAGACTGGCCATGAGATGATTGCTGCTGAAGTTGGCCAATAGGTCAACTGATGTGTCAGACTGTTCGGTTTGGATATATGTCTGAAAACTTCCATAACCAAAAGTTTTTAAATGACTTGGACTGTTTATTTGTACAATAGTATGTTAGTTTACCCTGATGCCAAACAGCACAGTTTATAGCTATCAATTTAATACATAATAAAATAAATACTTTAGCAGATAAGACATGCAATGAAGAAAATATGTAGGCCACGGGTCATCTTGAAGTTAATAAATTTCACATTTAAGACCATTTGAGCCAAAATCTAGCTTTATTGAAAAATGCTTGGCAGACAAAGAAACTATAACCAAATGTCTAAAGCACTGTACAAATGGTTTTACGGCACTGACTCTAATACATCAAACAGCTTATAAAAAAGAAGAAAATGTCTGAAAACAAGCAAGTTTAATGAAACTTTTTTTTAAAAAAAGATGACCAATGAAAATTATACTCCTTTAGAAAATGTAAAATCGCTGTTTGCTTTAAATAAATACCAGACTATTAATATCTACCTCCAAACTTTTTAAATGTAATTAAGAATAGTCCTAAGGATTGATAGTTTTCCATCAGAGTTCAGTAAAGAAAAAAAGATTATTGACTTAGGCTTCTCTCTTCAGAGATGAAGTCCACTCAATTGGTATCTGTTTCGATCAAAAGCAGAAGTCGTAAAGTGCCAAAGTACTCAATGACGAGGACACAGGAACCCCGTGAGGGATGGGTGGGTGACAGGGAAACAACCACCACTGAGCGCCAACACTCACAGTCCACACTCAGAGATGAAAACAACCACCGAGTGCCAACACTCACCGTTCACACTCGGAGATGAAAACAACCACCACTGAGATCCAACACTCACCGTCCACACTCGGAGATGAAAACAACCACCACTGAGATCCAACACTCACCGTCCACACTCGGAGATGAAAACAACCACCACTGAGGGCCAACACTCAGAGTCCACACTCGGAGATGAAAACAACCACCACTGAGTGCCAACACTCAGAGTCCACACTCAGAGATGAAAACAACCACCACTGAGATCCAACACTCACCGTCCACACTCGGAGATGAAAACCACCACCACTGAGTGCCAACACTCAGAGTCCACACTCAGAGATGAAAACAACCACCACTGAGGGCCAACACTCAGAGTCCACACTCGGACATGAAAACATCCACCACTGAGATCCAACACTCACCGTCCACACTCGGAGATGAAAACCACCACCACTGAGCGCCAACACTCAGAGTCCACACTCGGAGATGAAAACAACCACCGAGTGCCAACACTCACCGTTCACACTCGGAGATGAAAACAACCACCACTGAGATCCAACACTCACCGTCCACACTCGGAGATGAAAACAACCACCACTGAGCGCCAACACTCAGAGTCCACACTCGGAGATGAAAACAGATTCTGAAAAGTGTCCCAACAAACAGCACTAGGAATATGACGTTCGTGATGGTACCCTTAAAATTCTGTGGGGCTCAAAGAGTCTTTAGAATAATGAAGAAAGGTAGAACTACATTTAGGAGATCTTTGGTGTTACAAGTATTTTCTAATATTTGAATTTTTTTTTTTTTTTTTTTTTGAGACAGGGTCTCAGTCTGTCACCCAGGCTGGTGTGCAGTGATGGGATCTTGGCTCACCACACCTTGACCTCCCAGCCTCACGTGATCCTCCCACCTCAGCCTCCTGAGTAGCTGGGACCACAGGTATGTGCCACCATGCCCAGCTAATTTTGGTGTGTTTTTTTTTTTTTGTAGGGATGGGGTCTCACTATGTTGCCCAGGCTAGTCTCTAACTCCTGGGCTCAAGCGATCCACCTACCTCAGCCTCCCAAGGTGCTGGGATTACAGGTGTGAACTGCCGCACCTGGCCTTGAATTCTTCGTAAATGGGATGTCCATGTTATTTTTGGTTATTTATCCTAATTAATAAACCAAAGTTCTCTTTTTGACATTTACTGAATAAAAAATAGTTGACTCAATTTGACTTTCTGTTGAAAATACTTATTAATATAAAAAACCCAGGCTGGGTGCGTTGGCTCACGCCTGTAACCTTAGCACTTTGGGAGGCCGAGGCGGGCGGATCACCTGAGGTCAGGAGTTCGAGACCAGCCTGCCCAACATGGAGAAACCCCGTCTCTACCAAAAATACAAAATTAGCCAGGCGTGGTGGCGCATGCCTGTAATCCCAGTTACTCGGGAGGCTGAGGCAGGAGAATCACTTGAACCCAGGAGGTGGAGGTTGCTGTGAGCCGAGATCGCGCCACTGCACTCCAGCCTGGGCAACAAGAGCGAAAACTCCATCTCAAAAAAAAAAAAAAAAAAAAAAAAAAAAAAAAAAAAAAAAAAAACCAAAAAACCAAAGGGTAAATTTGGTATTTTATTGATGTTCATTTTCACCTATCATCTATGGCTTGAGTAACCCTTACCAACGCATTAACCAATCAACTAGTAACTGAATAAATCTATAACTGGATGCTTACTCCAAGCCAGGTGCCTTGCCAATCATGGATACAGAGAGGAGACACAAGCAGGAGGGTTCACATCCAGACAGGTGGACCAGCAGGACAGCGTGTGGGGACCACTGTGAGCTGGGCTGGGCTCAGGTGAAATGATGGTACAGCAAGGTGTCTCCAGGCCTCAGCCAGGTCTGAGGGGATGAAAGGAAGGTCAAGTGAAGGCAGCTGTGTGCTTGAGGGCATCTGGGAAAGGGAATGCTGGGTCTTTGAGGACTAGCAGTGGCCCAGTGTGGACTGAGTGTGGACGACCAGGAACGGCTGGTATGAAGAGATGAGGCTTCAGAGCTAAGCAGGTCAGCACATGACCAGTACTAAAACTGTTTTCCTCCAAAGGCTGGGGGCCATTAAATGACTGTGAGGAAAGAAGAAACCTGAATGAAAATGAATTTTGAAAGAATATTTCAGCAGGATTTGAGGGTGTGAGACTGGAGAGGAAGAGATCAGATAAGGAAAGAAAATCTGTTCTGATAGGTAATATCTGAAAATCTGAATCTGATAAGTAAGATAAAGAAACCCGAGATGGGATGGCGCTATGCAGAAAGGGACATTTAGAACCTCTGCTGTCCAAGGGGGTGTGTCCAAGTGCTCCCAGTTTGGTGTCCTTTAAGTGGAGAACATTCAGGGCACACTCTTGAGATCAGTACCCTGGCTCCACAGATGCTGAGGGAGAACACGCGTGCTTACCACCCTGGTTAAGTGAGAACGCAATGCGTCCACCTCCTACACAGAACTGTCGGCTTCTCTATGCTTTAAACCTGGAAATCAGAAACTGCTATTTCAACAACTTGGAAAACTTGGAGAGTCCTTGTATAGAATAGACTTGGTAATATTTGTTAACTTTATGAATGAAAAACAAATACTTTCTATCTGTACGTGAAGTACTTTATAGACATTGAGTATACAGATTAAGAGATTAATTTCACTTTATTCTACTCTTGCTGTTCCAAATACGTATATTTTCATATCCATGAATTCAAGTTAGACTAAGTTTAAATGGCAATGAATGTATGGTTTATTTTGGCAGGTGCCAAAGTATAATTAGGTCTTTAAAAAAATTGTTTTTTGAGACAGGGTCTCCCCCTGTTGCCCAGGCTGGAGTGCAGTGGTGCAATCATAGCCCACTAGAACCCTGAAGCCCTGGCCTCTAATGACCTTACTGGTGACATCACTAACTCATACCATTAAAATGCAGCTTTCTAAATTCTTTTTAAAAATGTACAATGGGGAATGGAAAACTACCTCTATTTTCCGCTGAATTGATAACGTGAATACAATGTTATTATTTGAAGGTGATGTTTGGGGTACTATGAAGGTGTGGGTTGTCTTAGTTACATTGTAACTAAGACATTACAATGTAAGTGTATCTAAATGCTTCCACCAAAACTGAAAAAGCAGCAAAGGGAGGAGAACTTGAAGTCTGATTATGTTAAACAGAGGGGATAGCTCTGCTTATGGATTTATTTTTTTTATTGATAGAAAAGTAAGGGCAATACATGCTGAGTGGAAAGAAAAATGTCTTATAATCCTTATTCGGTCATTCATTAGGACATTTACGTACGGGGAAGAACCACCAGACTCCGCAATGACTGTAATTACGTAGAGGTGTCATCTTGTGAAGAGGTTAGCATGGCTCCTGCCTCTGGTCGTCCAATGACTACCAAACACCACGGCACATCTGTATCTATGTAACAAACCTGCGTGCTCTGCACATGTGTCCCAGAACTTAAAGGAAAATGAAATAAAATAAAAATAAATAAAACAAAAATTCCAAACATAAAAAAAGGAAAGAAACCCTACTTGGTCATAATGAATTAGTGTTCCACTGTATGGACAACAGTGCTTTGATCTAGTAAAAATAATTGTTAGAATTTTTTGTTCCAATGTTCATGAGGGACACTAGTCTGTAATTTTCTTTCCTTGTAATATTCTTGTCATATTTTTGATTTGGGGTTATGCAGGTTTCATAAAATGAGATTGAATATGCTTGCTATTATATTTTCTGATAAAGTCTGTATAAAATTGGTATTATTTATTCCTTAAATGTTACATAGAACTTATCAGTAAAACCATTTGGACTTGGAATTTTCCACAAAGAAAGGTCTTTGATTGTGAATTCAACTTAATAAATATAGAAATTTTTCTATATTTAATCATCTTTTAAAAAATTAAAAATCAAAACCCAAAAAGTTTGTCTTTTCTATTTTCCCACATACCACTGATTTCTGATACTTTTTATTCCTTCCTTTAGATTCCAGTTTCCATCGAGTATGAGTTTCTCTGGCTGCATCCCTCTGTGCCTTCTGCAGGAGTGCTGGGCACCTGCTGCAGCACTCGTGGACAGCCCTTGGATCTGCCTGGTGCAAGCTCCCCTCCTGCAGGGGTTCAAGCGCCCCCTCCCGTCTGTCTGCTTTTGATAGCTCTCCAGTGCTTCTCACAGCTGGGTTTCTATATTCTGTGCAGAGTTCAAGTTTTAACTGTGGAAGGGTTAGTCTGATAAGTTCTTCCTCTATTACTGAAACCAAAATTCCTCTGAAGCTTGTACTTTTTATTCTGTGGTAGTTCTAATTAAGAAAGCATGCTACATTTTCATTAATTTTAGGATAGTTCCATCACGGGCTTACATAAAGGCATTGTAGAAACTTTCTAAGTGTAAGATAGTGCTACTACTAAGCTAACTTTACTAGGTTTTTCTTCATAAATTTACCCAAAGTGGAATTTATTCCGTTTTCAAATGTCTAATAAAATGCTGAACATCATTCAGTGAGTGTTCCTGCAATGACTAGAGGCTTTCCTCTAGACTGACATGAAGACATGATGGCAATAACTCAGCAACTAGGATTCCTGAAAATATCAGGAAAAACTGTCAAATGACTTGCTGAAACCTAAATTCACCATGTATGCCATTTCTCTATCAAACAAGTGTGTGTCCAAGAAGAAAACAAGTTAGTACTGTAATGTGCCTGTTCTTTGTGGGTATGCTGTCTCCATGAAGTTTTTCATTTCTTTAAAATACAGAAATTTCTTTTTTTAAAATTAAAAATACATCAATTCCTCCCCGATATTTTTAAAAACAAAACTTTAAAGTAGAAAATTAAAGTTTTCTGGCATGCTCCTTCCTATCCCGTTTCAAGATATGTTTATACATGTCAAATTGTACATATGAAATTGATACATTGTCTTTTTCAATAAAAATGAGGAAAGAATGAATGCATGTTTCCTTAATCAACATTTTCTACCAATATATGGACAGTCCCCCACATATAGGTATGCATTTACTTATCCATCTATCCATCTCATTCATTATAAAGAAAGCATAGTATTTGTTTAGATATATAATAAATTATTTAACTAATTCATTACTGATGGGCATTTAGTTTTTCAGATTCTACATATATTAAAAAACGCTTCAATAAACATCATTGTACATAATTCTTTACTTACTTCTGTAAAACTTTCCTTAAGATAAATTCTTGGAAACAAAATTTCTAAGTAAATTCTATACATATAAATGTGTGCATACACACATACACACACACATACACACACACGTATGTGTATAGATGGGCCAATTTACACTCCTAGAAAGATGACGGAATAGTTTGTTTCTTTGTACCTTTGCCAAAAAGCAGGTATTATCAAGCTTTACAATATTTGTCAATCCAGAGAATTTTAACAAAATGATACCCTAATGGTATTTTAAATTACAGTTTTGAGAATTGATGAATTTTATCCTATTTTTATATTTATTGGCCATATTAGTTATTTTGTGAATTTCATGAACTTGTGTCTATTCTACCAGCACATCTGCCTTTTTCTTTGTGGATTTCTTTTTCTTTTTCTTTTTTTTTTTGAGACGGAGTTTCACTCTTGTTGCCCAGGCTGGAGTGCAGTGGCGTAATCTTGGCTCACAGCAACCTCTGCCTCCTGGGTTCAAGCGATTCTCCTGCCTCAGCCTCCCGAGTAGCTGGGAAGACAGGCATGCACCGCCACGCCCGGTTAATTTTGTATTTTTAGTAGAGATGAGATTTCTCTATTTTGGTCAGGCTGGTCTTGAACTCCCGACCTCAAGTGATCTGCCCGCCTCAGCCTCCCAAAGTGCTGGGATTACAGGAGTGAGCCACCGCGCCTGGCTCTTTGTGGATTTCTAATGGAGGCTGCTTATTGTCTAGCAACACAGCACAATGCCTAAAATTAAGGGCTGCCTGGATTTGAACTCGGAACCCCTACCCCACCACTTCCTAGCTACAAGACCTTGAGCAAGTCACTTAACCTCTTTGTGCTCAGTGGCTTCATCTGTAAAATGAGAATAAAAATACTGCTTACTCCTTGAGGGGCTGTTATATAGATTAAATCAGGTGATTTACGCAAAGCCCTCCGCTTTGCACATAGTATATATGCAACAAATGCTGACTACATTACTAAATGTGTACATAGTAATGTGTGTGTATAAATGCATGTATAAGGAATATATGTATGTATAAATTCACATATACATGTAACATACAACTTATTTTATAAGGACCCGAAAACATTTTAATGATCCATTTTCTCAGAGAGCTACATTAAACTTTGAGGTCTGTCTGCAGTTTTCCATTTTTTGAAAATCAAACAAAAATTACAATTTCTCCTTATCTCCATTCTTGTAGAATTTTTCTTATTCTCTAGAAATTCTATGCTGGACCTGAGCTTTGAATAATTTAAGTTACAAGATGCAAGAGATAACCTAATTGTGCAACGTCTCTCGTAAAATTCAGTGAAAACATCTGCAAGATACATTCCAAAAGGCAGAGATCTTAAAATAAAATTCAACAAACATAGACTTGAGAAGAGCTGTGCTTCTGCCTCTGTCTCCATACTTAGATTTACATTTTCTTTCTCTTTAATTTGTTGGAATATGCTGCTTGGCACACTGCTTGGACAACACACTTCCAAGTCTCGCTCACAGACGGACTGTGCACCCCAAGCCTGTGCTCTGGCACATCACCGACGGGCAGGAGGTTACTCTGCTCTAGGTTATATGCATCATACATGTAAGCAACCAACTCTGCTGTTATTTTTAGAATGGTCCTAGACATACTCATGTCACAAATTATATAAAGTTTTCCCCTTCCCATTATAATTTCAATTACTATAATTAATATAAGAACATTTGAATCAAAAATCAGTTCATTATTTACCTATAGAAAATGATTAAGCTTAGATTCACTTAGTAAATACCTTTAAATAATACATATTAATTTAAATTTTTATGACTTTTTGATAGAAAAAATAGTTAAAACCAGTATTTAAGAGAAAACTTAAAGAAATGCTTTTTTCTTATTTAATGTTTCAAAGAAATGAACTTCAATGTGTATTTGTAAATAAAGACCAACAGTATTCTTAATTTATTTAAAATTTATAAAATTCAAATACTAAGAACTCTTAATAATTTCAGATAACAGAACAATTAAAATCTTAACAGCAGTTTTGTGACTCAGAACTAACCAGAATAATCTTTACTGACATATACACAAATAAAGAGGTGACACCAATTTAAATACCCAACGGTAAGATTTAAAAAAACATAGCTACGGCTTTAACGGATATCTCTTGTTGAATCATGAAATTAATCAACTGGATTTTTGTTTTAATCACTACATACAGTATCGGAAACTAAATTTATTGGTAACTACAGCAATAAGTAATCAGTTACCGATATGATTTGCAAAATTCAGTTTCTGAAGAAGAAAACTCTGAAGATAATACTAAAGTTGTTAATTGAAATTATTTTGGAAGATTAATAGTCAAACTATTTTGGCTGTTCACTTTACACAACGTCTCAACTTAAGTCAGCTTTAAACAAACTAAAAATCACTATATGACTATGCAAGGCTGAGGTTCAGTTAGTAATCATGAAGCCAAAACTACACAAAGAACAGAACCAAATAGAGTCTATAAAAGTGAAACGAGCACCGATGACTTCTACATGTTTTTGGAATCTGAGAAAGAGTAAATAAACTGCTGATAGTATGGTGCTATGTGCCATTTGCTTATGAAACAAAATTTATCTTAGGAAAAAAACAAAACCAAAAAACGAAGCTATGTTAAAAAAAAAAAAAGCCTCACCACTTAATGTCACACAGCCAGAAGAATCTTAATTTTGTATTGAAGATTATCTGAGGTTACAGACTCTTATTAAGATCAATCTCAGGATTACATTTAGGCTCTGATCCCAACTCACAACAGAGGCTTGTCTAGTTCAATGTTATGGCTGGAAAATATGAAGGTCATAGAGAAAGGACTCTGGGTACCTTAAATAAATCCAATGAGGACTTTGAAATTCCAGGCCGTGGTAACTAACTGGATGCAGCAGGAACCTAAGATCCCTGTTAGTCCAGCACTGCCTGCGATTTACCCCCCGTGCCCTGGCTGCTGCCCACTGAAGTGCTGTCACAGGATTCACAGCCTCGTGATAACGACCAGCAGTCCCTGCACTGAAGTCCTGTGACCTAACGATGCCCTTCAGGGAACGGGCCTTCATAGATGTCTGTTTTCCGAAGACACCTTGGAGAGGATGGATGGGAAAGACCTGCCTTTCACCTGACAGACATTCTTGACTGCCCTTGCCGGTGTTCGGCATACACTAAAGATGCCTCACTGTTTGTTAAGGGAGGCAGCAGGTCTGAGAGAGGGCTGGCAAAGAAAAGTCTTCCTCTGCATCAGGGGCAAATAAATCCTCTTTCTCACTAACAATCAGAGATTTCAGTGACGACAGAGAAGAATCACTTTGTTGAGACTGAAACTCGGTGGCCCATTCTAAATTTTTATAGTAATCACTGAAGCGCAGGAAACTCAGAGGGGCTGTGTCATGATTTTTTTCTATTCTCAAAGAAGTATCACAAGTGATTTAATAGCCTTGAACATAACGAAATAAGATAAGCATGATTTCAGAGTGAACAGTTAATGTACTTACATGCGAATCACAGGAAAAGATACGAACTTTGACAAAATTCATTTAAACTATTACTGAACAATGTATTACTTTTTGCAGTAATACATTGTTCAGTAATAGTTTACATAATTAAACACAGAATTGCTGATGTGTTAGATGTGTGAACAGTTAATGTACTTACATGCTTATCACAGGGGAAGATACGAACTTTAACAAAATTCATTTTAACTATTACCAAACAATGTATTACTTTTTGCATGGTGATGCAAGGTCAGAGCTTAAATAGTTAAACAGATAGAATTGATGATATGTTAGATATACTTGACAGTTGCATTTTAATTGAAATGCAGTTGCTCAAACTTAGCAAGTGTACACAACTACGATATGAGAATTCACAAAGGACAAGAAAATGAGTACTGTCATTTTAATTCAGCAAATATGAATATCCACCGTGTACTGTTTATTAAAAAGCGAATCAGAAGAACAGTGGAAGCTAGAACACTGTATAATGTACTTTCCTACTGAGAAAATTTTGAGAAAAATCAGGCAAAAGCATATGGCAAACACTTGGAAGAGAAGGAGCAACTGGCACATTTAGAAAGATGGTTATTATTATAGAAAATGCCAGTCTTCATTCACTCCACAAACACACACGCACAGCATCAGCTGAGTGTCAGAAACTGCACTGTGCTAAAAACTCTGAGAACAAGACACCCGAATGACGACCTTGTGCTGAGACTGTCCAGCAAGGAGGTAGATAATAACAAAACATTTCCTGTGGGCACAGAGAGAGGTAAGAACTGCTCTGGGAGCACCATGAATGGAGGTAGGCCAGTGTGACCTGGAGACATGCAGGGGATGGGCTGGGTGAGCTCCCAGAGGACACAGGGACTGGAAGGGCAGGAGAGGTTAGGAGAGGGGCAGAGGTGAGAGGGACTAGGCACAGGGTTCACAGTGCACGAAGCACCCAGCCTGCCTGCTGCCTGAGGGAGCCCGAGGAGAGGGAAGTAACTCATAGCAAGCACAGGAGTACTGTTGGCCCTCTGCATCTGTGGCCTCTGCATCTGCGGCCTCTGCATCTGTGGCCTCCACAACAGTGGTTTCTGCATCTGTGGATTCAACCAACCATGAATGGAAAATATTCCGGGGTGGGGGGACCAGACGGCTGCATCTGTACTGAGCATGTACAAACTTTCTTCCTTGTCATGACTCCCTAAACAATACAGTATAACAACTATTCACAAAGCATGGGCATTGTATTAGGTGTTATAATCTAGAAATGACTTAAAGCATGCAGGAGGATGTGCATAGGTTACATGCAAATATGACACCATTTCACACCAGGAACTTGAGCGTCCGTGGAATCTGGTACCTGTGGGGATGCTACCTTGTCTGAGAAGTCTGGGGTTAGCCTCAGGGAGAATGAGCCTCCTCGAAGGTTTTTCAGCAGGGGATTGACAGGATCCAATTTGTATTTTAGAAGGATGAGCTTTTCAAAAAGGCAGAGGTTGAGTCCAGCTGGAGAGGGGCTGTGGGGTGGAGCACTGGGCCAGTGGGCAGGGTGCCAGGGCAGAGGCTGGCACAGCCCAGCTTCCCAGGTTTTACTATCATGAGAAGATGTCGTAAGAATTTTAATTAAGATACTGATAGAACCTGCCTTAGACTTTAAAAGGATGTACTTTGAGGGTATGAACTGAATGTGGTTTGGACACAGAAAAGTGTGTGTACAGAAAAGCACACGAGGAATAAGGGCTGGCATTACTGCCATGACTGTGAGCTCAGGAAATTCAATAACTATCGTCACATTAAGTAACTGTAGCTAATTTAATGATCCTAGTTTTTAGTTTAGGCTTTTGGCATCACTATATGTGAACACTATACAATAAAAACCAAAGGTGTTTAAACAGTAAACAATTTTATCATCGTTTAGTATAAGCGCTATACGATAAAAACAAAAGGAGGTTAAAGTTAAAACAATGAAGTTACCAAACTTGTTAACAACTCACTGGTGCATCTGCATATATACACCCATGAAGAACCTGTGTCTGATACCAGCACGACCACTTCTACATAAACTACTTCTCTACAAAAGTGCCAACGGGCAGCTTGGTTTTAGGTATTCCACACTACTTCATACAAAGAAACAACTATTTGATCAATCAAAAGTTTACTTGATTCAGAAAGCAACAGTTATTTTAAAAATATATATTTTGAAGTGATTCAAGTGACTTTCATTTCAGATCACAAAGATAATACTTCAACTGTGTCATTCATCCTTCTGTGGCTCAATTCTCTTTGCTAAATTACTATAATAATCTTACTCCTACACACTTTTCTCCTATCCTTCGCCTCTACAGCATCACTAATCAGGTCTTACATAGAAGTGACCAGATTTCTTTAATACATTTTTTGATGATGTACACAAGGTCATTGCATGAAACTGTCACTCGCAATCACTCTATTATATCTATGTGAAAAGATCATAGGAAGCAGGAATGCATTACTAAAATGATCAATTATTATGTTATAATTAATTATTCTCTAGAATTTTAAGAACAGGTTTAAGCCACTGAGTAATAATACAAAGTGTCCACTTTCCAAACTATCCAAGAAATGGGTTTAAGCGAACAAAAAGTTAAAATCAAATTAATCTCTCACTCTCAGTAGATATGAGAAAAATAAGAATAAAATGAAAAGAATTCAAGCAAGTATCAATTGATAAAAGTACATCCACATCTATTACTCAAGAAACTTTACTTACCTGTTGGAGGCAGGCAGTCTTTCCAATCAAAATATCCTGCATAAATTCCAGGTTCTAAGGAGCCAACGATGGGATCTGCTTTCAACTCGATGTAATTTTCAAAGAGTCTTTGATCTAGTTCTTTCAACGAGGCCATGCTAACCTATAAACACATAATGAAGAGTACGAGTTGCCTATTTGAGGGTGATGGAAAAAGTAAAATAATGTTAACAATAAATACTTCAGACTATAATAAAAGCACTTCTCAATTTTCCTACAAAAACTCGTGACTTTTATTTATATATTTTCAGTAATAAAGATCTCTTTCAGCATAGCTATTTTGTAGGAGAAAAAATAATCTCCATATATGGACTATAGGTCATTGTATTAGTCCGTTTTCATACTGCTATAAAGAACTGCCCAACATTAGGTAATTTATAAAAGAAAGAAGTTTAATTGACTCAATTATGTTACGCATGGCTGGGGAGCCCTCAGGAAACTTACAGTCTTGGTGGAAGGCAAAGGGGAAGCAAGGCATCTTCTTCACAAGGAGGAGGAGAAGCACCCAGTGGAAGGGGAGGAGAGCCCCTTGTAAAACCATTAGATCCCATTAGAACTCACTATCACGAGAGCAGCATGGGGGAAACCGCCACTACGATTCAATGACCTCCACCTGGTCTCCCTTGACACGTGAGGATTGTGGGGATTACAAATCAAGATGAGGTTTGGGTAGGGACAGAAAGCCTATAACCATATCATTCATTTTTGAAAATACTAACCTCTCATTTCTGTACACAGAGCAAGAAGCATTATAAATACTAAATTGTAATAGCCAGTAAACTACAATTAAAAAGGAACCATTTAAAATTATGTTATGTTTCTTCATATTAACTAATTCATTTGAAAAGTGTTACCAATAGAAAATAAGCCTGCTCTGACACTCTAGTAACCCCAGTGCAGCTCCCCTGGATTCTCCCTCCAGTTACAGCTCTGCCTGAGTGGTGTGCAGGTCAGGCCTTAGATTCCAAGGCAACTCCATAGGGAGGCCAGACACACGCTCACTGTCATGGGCAGAAAGAAACAGGAAAGACCCCTATTAGAAAGTCCTGTCCTTGGGACAGTTCAGCTGCGTGGACTGTGGGCTCCTGAGGGGAGTGGGAGCAGAAGAGGGTAAGGAGGCTGGCATCAGCCCTACGTGAGTGTGCCTGGTCTCACCAGCAGGCAGGAGGCCAGAGATGGAAGAGAGGGGAGGCAGAGGCCCAAGCATGGAGGAGATGGGAGGTCTGTGGGCCCAGGTCACTCTGCAGGGGGCTGGTGGCCATTCTGCTTCTGCAGCACTGGCCTGAAAGGGATAGGCTTCTCTCCAATGCCAGGCCTGAGCTGCAACAAACTACAATGAAAAATAAACACACATCTAAGGGAGTCCGCTGCTATGCATAGGAACACCCATCGAGCAGTGAAACTCAGCTGCAGAAGAGACAAGCAACAACTTGAACAGAAAAAAGAAAGAAAACCCTCATGAAGATGAAAGTATAACACAAAACAAGATTTCTAGAGGTGAAACATACAACTTCCAAAGCTAACAACTGAGTAGATTAACGGAAGGAACTCCTGGTCACTGTTGAGACTGATCTGAAGTGCAAGGACTACTTCAAAGCATAGAATAAAAATGTAAAGACATGAAAATTATGAAGAACAAGACTAGAAGATAAACCCAGGAGCTCTAACATGCAAAAAATAGAAATTCAAGTAAAGAAATATAAGCAGCTAGAGAAAAGGTATTAATTAAACAAGCAATAGGAGAAAACTTAACTGGATCTAAAGAAAGACCCAAGTTTGCAACTTGAGTAGGCTTGCAGAGTGCCAGGCTAGACTGATAAGACAGCCCACATATCTAGGCAACTACTGTTAAAGTTTCTAGTTTCTAATACATTTATTCTAAATGAGAGCGAGAGAAAGAGAGACTGACTTTCAAGCTTCTAGATCAAAATAATAATTTACTTACAAAGAAGAAAGAACTGGTCTGACGTCAGATTTCTCACATGCAATACTGGGAGCTGAAATCACTGGATTAAAATCTACAGGAATGAAAGAACAGAACCCAAGAATCCTGTATTTGGCCGGCGTGTCATTCTCTTAACAGAGTCTGAGAAAGATATTTCTGGATACGCAAGGGGTCAAAGAGTATTTCACCCACGTAATAAGAAAGGGCTCTAACCTAAAATCAAGTAAATCAGAATGAAGAAGATGAACCACTGAGGAAAACGGTGACAGGCAATAACTGAGTTCCCTCTAGCCCTTCTCTATCTCTCTCTTTCTCTAGTATCTATAAACACAAACCAAAATAGATGATTAGAGACTCCCTTGGCATGTGAAATACAAGTGCTAAGTAAGATTTCTTCAAAGGAAGGAGGCATCCAAGAGGGAAATACTAATAATACACAATGAAGAGATAACATATCACAATCTGCGAGAGAGAACCAGTGGCTAGAAATTTATAGCTGAAAATGTTTTAAAAGAAAGGTTTAAAAGGAGAAAAACTTAAATCACTGCTCTAATTTTCTGCCCCAAGTATCTAGAAAAAGAGAAAATTAAACCCAAAGAAAATAGAAGGAAAAGATAAACAACAGAAATCAATTTTTTAAAAAGGTAAATATTAAAGAAAACCACCAATGCCAAAAGTAGGTTCTTTGAAAATAGTAATAAAAATGATTAGCCAGGCATAGTGGTGCACATCTGTGGTCCCAGCTACTTGGGGGCTATGGTGAGAGAATTACCTTAGCCCAGGAGATCGAGGCTGCAGTGTGGTATGATTCAACTACTGTATCCAATATGGGTAACAGAGCAAGACCCTGTCTCTTAAAAAAAGTTTGAAAGTTTTTAAAAATTAAAAAGGAATAACAACAAAAACGATAAGCTCCTGGGCAAGACTGATGAAGAAATAAAGAAAAAGCCCACATATTTTGCCAAGAAACGAAACAAAAAAAGAAACATTCCTGAAGCTCCTGAAGAGATTAAAAGGACAGTAAAAGGACGTTATAGTTTTATGCCGTCAAGTCTTGACAACATACAGGAAATTGCTAATCTGCTGAAAAACACAACCTTCAAAAGCTGGCACAACTAGTCCTATATTTATTAAACTAATTGAATCCATTATAGGCAAGGGTTTGACAGTGAAAACTTCAGGTCCAGGTGGTTTCATCTGTGACTCTACCAAGCATGAAAGGAAGAAATGAGAGCACACACAAACATTTTCATAGAATAGGGGCTGAAAGCATTTCCTATTTTGTTTAATAAAGCCAGTATAACCCTAACATCCAAACTGAGCAAGATATAAGAAAAAAATCACACACCAATAGCCTTCATGAACAAAGACATAAAAATCCAAACAAACTATTGGCAAATAAGAACTATAAATAAATTTTAAAAACATATCATGCAGAAGTGGTATTTTTTCAACAGATGAAAAAGCACTTGAGAAAATTCAATATACTTTCATGACAAAAATTCTCAGTAAACTAAGACTAGAAAGAACATCAGCCGTGTAAAGGGCATGTGCAAAATGGTACAAATATAGAACGTTTCTCCAGAAGATCAGGAATAAGGCAAAGTTGTCCCCTTTCACCACTATTTCAAGATTATACCAGATGTCCTAGTCCATGAGATCCAGAAAGAAATAATACCAAAAAAGAAGAAGTAAAACTGTTTTTATTAACGGAAGACATGATTACGTATTTAGAAATTCTAAGCAGGTTGACATACTAATGAAAAAAGTAAATTTATTGAGGCAGCAGAGTCAATAACAAAAATCAATTGTATTTCTATATAATAGACACAGAAGAATTATAATACAATACCATAAAAAATAAAATACCCAGGAATAAACTTAACAAGAGACATGGAAAATCTCTAATGGAAACTACAAAACATTGCTGAAAGAAATTAAAGATGGCCTAAACAAACAGGATGACCAATATTGGTAATTTTCTCCAAATTCGATGAACTCCTAAAAGGCCTTTTCTTGGTAAAAATTCACAGGCTAAAATTTATATATAAATGGAAAGGACCTAAAATAGCCCAAACAATTTAAAAAGAACAAAGTTGGAAGACTCATACTACATGATATCAAGACTGACTACAAACCCATAATACATAAAACAATGCAATATTGGCATAAGGATGGACATCATAGACCTAAACATAAAAGTTAATGTTACAAAACTTCTGGGAAAAAATATTCAGGACATTGAAGCAGGTAAAGATTCTGACAACATATGAAAGGCATTAAACATTTTAAAAGCTTGATACAGTGGATCTCATCAAAATTAAACAGTTCTGCCCAGAAGATATTATAAAAACAAAACAGCAAGCCATGAACTGAAAAAATATGTATGTGTGACAAAGGACTTATTCAGAGCCTTCTAAAAATCGTCAATAGAAAGATGACTGATCCAATTTAAAAATGAGCTGGGGTTAAACAAGCACTTCAGGAAAGAAGCTACCTGAATGTGAGTATCTGAATATACAAGAAAAGGCGCTTAACATCATTATTAGGGAAAGCCAAATAAAGCAACAATGAGATTGGCTAAAATAAACAAGATTGGTAATATTAAGTGTTGGCTAGGATGCAGTTTATAACCGAGTTTATGACCAATGGAGTGTACACTTGAGTTTATGTCCGACGGAGCGCACACTCGAGTTTATGTACGACGGAGCACACACTCAAGTTTCTGACCGATGGAGCGTATGCTCGAGTTTCTGACCGACGGAACGCACACTCTCGAGTTTATGTACGACGGAGCGCACACTCCAGTTTCTGACCGACGGAGCGTACACTCGAGTTTATGTCTGACGGAGCGTACACTCGAGGTTATGTCCGATGGAGAGCACACTCCAGTTTACGACTGATGGAGCGTACACTCCAGTTTATGTCCGACGGAGCGTACACTCGAGTTTATGTCTGATGGAGCGTACACTCGAGTTTATGACCGACGGAGTGCACACTCCAGTTTACGACTGACAGAGCGTACACTCGAGTTTATGACCGATGGAGCGTACACTCCAGTTTATGACCGATGGAGTTTATAACACTCTGGAAAACTACTCAGAGTTCCTAATCGGCTTGTGCCACGACCAGCTATTGCACTTCAAGGTTTATATCCAAGATCAGTGAGTACAAACGTCCACAAAGAGACTTACAAGAATATTCACCGCAACTTTATCCATAAAGGCCTAAAACTGGAGACAATCCCATGTCCATCACCATGAGAATGATTAAACAATCTGGTTATCCAAACTCAGCAATAAAAGAAAATGAATCACTGGTACACACAATTTGGATGAATCTCAAAAAATTAATTTGGAACAAAAGAAGCCAGATACAAAAGACAACAAAGTGCGTGGAGCTCCACGTAAAGTTCTGGGACAGACAAAATGATTCTCTGCAGAGAGCAGCTGGAATGTTGTTGAGAAGGGAGCCTACTCAAACAGGGCACAAGGGAAGGTGTTGTATTTTCATCTGGTGGTGGATGCTGGAATGTGTGCATATGTAAAAAGCCATCAATCCATAAGCTTAAGATTTGTGTCTTTTACTGTAGGTAAATTATACCTCATTTTTTAAAAAAAGAAGGGAAAAGAGGAGTTGAAAATAAATGGATGTGCAAACAGTTAACAGGCAAATGCTACAAAAAGAGAGTAGAATGGCAGTATTAATGTGTGATAAGGCAGGACCAATGTCAGGAGTACACAGCTCATACTTTTTGTTGTAAAGATTTAAACAGATAATTCAGGAAACTTGCATAGCACACTGAAAGCGAATACATAATAAATGGTAGCAGCTATTTCTATTAACTCAACGGCCTCATTTTCACTAACACCCCGTTCGTGCTGGCTGCTGAACATAGATGTTAACTGGGTCTGCTTGAATCCTGCTCAAAAAGCAAGCGTCAGATCCATCTTCAGAGCAGAACTGAAAGAGATAGAGACACAAAAAACCCTTCAAAAAATTAATGAATCCAGGAGCTGGTTTTTTGAAAAGATCAACAAAATTGATAGACCACTAGCAAGACTAATAAAGAAGAAAAGAGAGAAGAATCAAATAGACGCAATAAAAAATGGTAACGGGGATATCACCACCGATCCCACAGAAATACAAACTACCATCAGAGAATACTACAAACACCTCTATGCAAATAAAATAGAAAATCTAGAAGAAATGGATAAATTCCTCGACACATACACCCTCCCAAGACTAAACCAGGAAGAAGTTGAATCTCTGAATAGACCAATAACAGGCTCTGAAATTGTGGCAATAATCAATAGCTTACCAACCAAAAAAAGTCCAGGACCAGAAGGATTCACAGCCGAATTCTACCAGAAGTACAAGGAGGAGCTGGTACCATTCCTTCTGAAACTATTCCAATCGACAGAAAAAGAGGGAATCCTCCCTAACTCATTTTATGAGGCCAGCATCATCCTGATACCAAAGCTTGGTACAGACACAACCAAAAAAGAGAATTTTAGACCAATATCCTTGATGAACACTGATGCAAAAATCCTCAGTAAAATACTGGCAAACCGAATCCAGCAGCACATCAAAAAGCTTACCCACCATGATCAAGTGGGCTTCATCCCTGGGATGCAAGGCTGGTTCAACATACGCAAATCAATAAATGTAATCCAGCATATAAATAGAACCAAAGACAAAAACCACATGATTATCTCAATAGATGCAGAAAAGCCCTTTGACAAAATTCAACAACCCTTCTTGCTAACAATTCTCAATAAATTAGGTATTGATGGGGCGTATCTCAAAATAATAAGAGCTATCTATGACAAACCCATAGCCAGTATCATACTGAATGGGCAAAAACTGGAAGCAGGGATGCCCTCTCTCACTACTCCTATTCAACATGGTGTTGGAAGTTCTGGCCAGGGCAATTAGGCAGGAGAAGGAAATAAAGGATATTCAATTAGGAAAAGAGGAAGTCAAATTGTCCCTGTTTGCAGATGACATGATTGTATATTTAGAAAACCCCATCGTCTCAGCCCAAAATCTCCTTAAGCTGATAAGCAACTTCAGCAAAGTCTCAGGATACAAAATCAATGTACAAAAATCACAAGCATTCTTATACACCAATAACAGACAAACAGAGAGCCAAATCATGAGTGAACTCCCATTCACAATTGCTTCAAAGAGAATAAAATACCTAGGAATCCAACTTACAAGGGATGTGAAGGACCTCTTCAAGGAGAACTACAAACCACTGCTCAATGAAATCAAAGAGGATACAAACAAATGGAAGAACATTCCATGCTTATGGGTAGGAAGAATCAATATCATGAAAATGGCCATACTGCCCAAGGTAATTTATAGATTCAGTGCCATCCCCATCAAGCTACCAATGACTTTCTTCACAGAATTGGAAAAAACTACTTTAAAGTTCACATGGAACCAAAAAAGAGCCCCCATCGCCAAGTCAATCCGAAGCCAAAAGAACAAAGCTGGAGGCATCATGCTACCTGACTTCAAACTATACCACAAGGCTACAGTAACCAAAACAGCATGGTACTGGTACCAAAACAGAGATATAGATCAATGGAACAGAACAGAGCCCTCAGAAATAATGCCACGTATCTACAACCATCTGATCTTTGACAAACCTGACAAAAACAAGAAATGGGGAAAGGATTCCCTATTTAATAAATGGTGCTGGGAAAACTGGATAGTCGTATGTGGAAAGCTGAAACTGGATCCCTTCCTTACACCTTATACAAAAATTAATTCAAGATGGATTAAAGACTTACATGTTAGACCTAAAACCATCAAAACCCTAGAAGAAAACCTAGGCAATACCATTCAGGACATAGGCGTGGGCAAGGACTTCATGTCTGAAACACCAAAAGCAATGGCAACAAAAGCCAAAATTGACAAATGGGATCTAATTAAACTAAAGAGCTTCTGCACAGCAAAAGAAACTACCATCAGAGTGAACAGGCAACCTACAGAATGGGAGAAAATTTTCACAACCTACTCATCTGACAAAGGGCTAATATCCAGAATCTACAATGAACTCAAACAAATTTACAAGAAAAAAACAAACAACCCCATCAAAAAGTGGGCAAAGGATATGAACAGACACTTCTCAAAAGAAGACATTTATGCAGCCAAAAAACACATGAAAAAATGCTCATCATCGCTGGCCATGAGAGAAATGAAAATCAAAACCACAATGAGATACCATCTCACACCAGTCAGAATGGCGATCATTAAAAAGTCAGGAAACAACAGGTGCTGGAGAGGATGTGGAGAAATAGGAACACGTTTACACTGTTGGTGGGACTGTAAACTAGTTCAACCATTGTGGAAGTCTGTGTGGTGATTCCTCAGGGATCTAGAACTAGAAATACCATTTGACCCAGCCATCCCATTACTGGATATATACCCAAAGGACTATAAATCATGCTGCTATAAAGACACATGCACACATATGTTTACTGCGGCACTATTCACAACAGCAAAGACTTGTAACCAACCCAAATGTCCAACAATGATAGATTGGATTAAGAAAATGTGGCACATATACACCATGGAATACTATGCAGCCATAAAAAATGATGAGTTCATGTCCTTTGTAGGGACATGGATGAAACTGGAAACCAGCATTCTCAGCAAACTATCGCAAGGACAGAAAACCAAACACCACATGTTCTCACTCATAGGTGGGAACTGAACAATGAGAACACATGGACACAGGAAGAGGAACATCACACTCCAGGAACTGTTGTGGGGTGGGGGGAGGGGGGAGGGACAGCATTAGGATATACACCTAATGTTAAATGACGAGTTAATGGGTGCAGCACACCAACATGGCACATGTATATATACATATGTAACAAACCTGCTCATTGTGCATATGTACCCTAAAACTTAAAGTATAATAATAATAAAATTAAAAAAAAAAGTCTAAAAGTGAAAAGAAAAAAAATGTCCACAGGCTTTGTCAGGTGAAAATCTGCAAGTATACAAATTCTTAATTAGATGCTTATTTTTTAAAGACTGGGACAGATTAAAAAAGTATTTTATATATGTAAGAGCACTCCCTGGAATTATGTAATTATACCTACCACAATAAAATTATACGCTGAAGTTTATTAACCATACCGCTCTGGTTTTCCTTTCTCAAAGGTATGAAAGAATTTGGTTGGTGGCAAATCTGGTTTGCACACTTAAATTGCAATTTATTTGCAACACATTGCTTAACTCTCTAAGAGCCTTCAAAATTAGCTCTTCTAGAATATAAACAGTCAATAAACAGAAGAAAAAGTGCTAAACTCCTAAACAGAAAAAGGCATGCAAATTAAAATACAATGAAAGCCTATTTTAACCTATCGAATTAAACATCGTAATTAAAAAGATGACAGAAATGTGATGAGATCAGCTTCCAAAAAGCAATCTGGCAATATTTACCAAGTACCTTTGGGGCTGTGAATCTACTTCAGGATTCTATCATGAGGAAGTAATTAGACATGTGATCAAAGATTATCTTCACTTCTCAGTAACAACAACAAAAATTAAAAATAACCTTAAGGTTACTAGTATGGGAGAGGTTAAAAATACTATGTATACCCACATTAACAAATGTTATAAAGCCATAAAACACATTTACAAAAATATTAAATAAAAATGGAAAAGTACTCACAATAGAATATATTCAGTAGAAAAATACAATGTCAAGTGAATTCAGAAAAATGTTTCTTTTTTTCTCAAATTCTTTTTCACCATGTTTCATATTTTTATAACATATAGATAGGATATATAAAGTCATGGTTACTATAAATATTAAAATAGTGTCTACTTTGGTTGGTGCATTATAGATTATTTTAATTTTTATTTTTTTAGACTTCCCAATACTTCTCTTTTTAAAAATAATGGTTGGGTCTTACTTCTATAAGCTGAAAAAAAAATGCACGACTGGAAAAAGACATCCCCAGGACTTGAGCAAAAGCTAAATGGTACGGCAATACTAACGAAATACTAACGAAAATGCACGCACATGGCAGGACGCTCCCTGTTGGCACATACTTCTGGATTCAAACAGCACTGAGTCCACCAACGGTTTATAACAGGGCTTATTTTTAAGGAGGAACAATGTAGAACAAGATGACTTGGATACCCTGATCTCATGAATTACCATTCAATGTGGTTTCATAAAGGCCAGAACAATGTACACTCATCAACCAGCTTCATGTCCTATTTTCATTTCTTTGGTGTACAGTTGACCCTTGAACAACAAGGGTCTGAACTATGTGGGTCCACTTATACACACATTTTCTTCTGCCTCTGCCACCCCTGACACAGCAAGACCAACCTCTCCTCCTGCTCTTCCTCAGCCTAGTCCACGTGAAGATGAGGAGGGTGAAGACTCTCACAGTAATTATTCACTTCCACTTCATGAAGTGTTCATATATTTTCTCTTCCTAATAATTGTCTTAACATTCTCTTTTCTCCAGCTTATTACAAGAATACAGTATGCAACAGATATACAAAATACATGTTGATACGCTGTTTTATTCATAAGGCTTCCAACCAACAGGAGGCTACTAGTAGTTAGGTTTTGGGGTAGTCAGAAGTTATATTTAGATTTTCGACTGCACAGGGGGTTGGCACCCCAACCTCTGAGTTGTTTAAGGGTCAACTGTATTATCATGAGACTAGTTTTATTCTTTAAGATGCGTGGTGCTGGACCAGAAAGCATTCTGGATTTAGAATGAGCAAATGTACTTTGAGTCCTGCCTGCTGTGCTCTTACAGGTCAAGTCCTTGACCTCTCTGGGTATCTTTCTCTATGAAGATTATGGAGCTGATGATACCATCCCTGATTTCGTGCACCAAATAAAAGTGTATGTATAAAATCATTCTAGCTTCAAATGTCACTGATCATTACACTTTAATAATCCCCTAAAAACATTTATTTGTCTCCTGTTCCTATATTAAGACTAATTTATCTCCATGTTCCAAGGTGAGGAACAGGTGAAGGGAATGAAAAACTGGCCGTTTCATGCCTCTCCTGGTAGAAGTACCAGTAAGAAAACGGGAGGAAATATACCCCGAAGAAACACTTGGCCAACCCTGGCTCACACCAGAGGAGTCTGAGAGAAAGTCTCATGCCCAGTGACTGACGTGAGGTCCCCCTATGAGAGACCCTCATCTTCAATGCGGAAACAGAGGGAATGAATAAACCATCCACTGTGACCTGTGCCCTGTGATTCTTCTGGGATCGATGCCTCTGGAATTATTTGTCTTTTGGAGGGAAAACTATGAAAAACAGTGGCAGAGTCAGCAGACCTTTCCCTTTGATGCCAGAAATACACTTTACTTGGTTGGAATCATGAAATTAACAGATTCACAAATTAATAAAATCAGTGCAAATGTTATCGTCTAAATCTAGTTTACTATCTATTCATTTTAAACACAACTGAATTTCAAAATATTCAAGATGGTTGATGAAAAAAATCGAAATTCTGAGTGGGAAAGAGCCCACCATTTGTACTGCTACATCTCCAGCTCCTTTGTATTATCTTGGTCTCAAAATGGTCTGGACAAAGACAAGGAAGGATATGAAAAAATCTTTTTTAAAATTAATTTAATTCTACTTTAACGATATAAAGTGAAGCAACAGTTCCTACCGCAAAAAACCTAGAGAAAACCAAGCTTGCTTCTTTTACATGCAATTCCTAATCATTTCACATATTTTAAAATGATAAATAACATTTCTCCAATAAATATATTCATGCCATTATTGTTGTTATATAAAAACAAAGCAACCACCTTCTACAAATAGCCACTTTTTTACTGCAAGATAGCACCTTGCAATTCTTAACACAAAAATTTCTGGAAATAAACTAGACATTTGGCCCCAAAGGCTTAAGTCACAACATTTCTCATCAGGATGATTAATCTTTACGAAAAGGCAGGAAAACAAGACAGGGCCGCCCACTTTGACATTTTCATTCTTTGAAAAAAAATCCCAATGTAGTTCATGAACTGGAACCACCATTTATAAAAAGTAGGTAACCCTGAGTGCATGTTGATTATAAGATTAACCAGATCATTATCGTTCTCATTCTTTGCATTGACAAAACTGTACTGACATTAAAAAGTGGTACTAGCATAGTTTTACTGAGAAATCTGATAAACCTTTGCCCAGGAACCAATCAACCTTAATAACAAGGTTACTTCATTTTTTCCTTTTCTGCTTAGTTGAAAAAAATATAAACAACAAAGTATAACATTAAAAAGAAAACTCACTCCATTAATTTCTACTGGAGTCCCTTTTGCCCAACCTTTCTGCATGCAGTGATTGCAGAGTGGGGAGGACATACTTTTCAGGTAGGATGCAGAGCATCCTGCAGCTGTTCTGAGCCAGCAGGTGTGTGTGCACGCGTGCATGCGCAAAGCAGCAAAGCAAAAGCATCCTTGAGGTCATACAGAAAGGGAGAGAGGAAGGAGAGGTGTGAATAAGCAGGAAGAGGTTTTTCTGCAGGCTCAGGGAGTTTGATGCTGGCTGTATCTAAAGTGTTCACCTGAAAGAAGTCAAATGTGAGATAATTCTGAAAGATCTGAGTTTGCTGCCTTTCCCTCCTTATTTTCCCCCCTCACTTTTGAACAACAGCTCAGGTGAGGAGTAAACTGGCTCTAACCTTGAGGGAGCTTTGCTCTAGAGAAAAGAGTATTAAATTAACCATTCAAGGTGAACCATGGGAAGGAAGGGAATCATCCAAAGATGGGGCAGGGTGAAGGCGGGGAAGCAGTGTGGGCGTGCGGGCGGCACACAGAGGGAATGGGCACTGACAGGAGAAGAACACAGGCTAGGAAACAGCTTGAAAACTGAGCTGGTAAAACCAGCAACTTGTGCATTCTACATGAACTCGCTTACCTGTGTTATTTTTTCTATTCCCTGGAAGTTGTGCTTTTCAAAATGTTCTGCGATATTTAGGAAGGTGTGACGTTCTAGATAGCAGCAATTACTTAGGACTATCAAAAGGCGCTGTTCCTAAAAGCAAAACAAATTTTTAGAAAATCACCTTTATAGTGCCAGAGAGAATAGCAGCTTAACACTTGTCAAGTTTAATTATAATCTCTGCTCTTTAACATCAGTATTCAATGCTTTGTTTTTCTTGGCTGATTCTTTCCCAATATTATAACATAAAGAGAAGCACAATAAATCCTGCAGCTCTACTATTTGCTTATAATTACATGTAATATACTAAAGAATCAAGTATTTCCTTTAAGACTTAACAGCTTGGATGGAAAAACAGATAGATAAGATCCCGTTAACTAGGATCAGCTGGGAACGGGGATCAGCGTTTCTTATGAAAAGTGTTCTATATTGTTTACTTAATACTTTGTATACGAGAAAAGGCTACAGGAATAAATATCTTTAATAACTAATTACATTTAAAATGTAGAAATTATAAAATAGTTTATAAATTTTTTATAACCTGGAAGAGAATTATACTGCCATACATCTGTATGATGGGCTCCTTTAAATACCTTAGGGCATTAAGAATTGTTTGCGTTTGCAGAAGAAAACAAGGAATAATCTCCCTGTAACGGGGAGTGAGGGTCACTGAGGGTGGAGGACTCCACCTTAGGACGTGGTCAGTGTAGCCAAGAGGAAGGGGTACAAGCCAGTTACTTCTACATTCTCCAGGGTTCTGTCCACCTAAAGTAATTTCTTACGAAAACTACCAGACACAAATGCTGATAAACACAGTATCCTTTCACAGTTCAAAACTACCTGGTAAATAAAATTCCAGGAATTGCCCTTATGCTGCTGGTGTGGTTCACCGAGGCACCCAACCCGTGCTCCCGCAGGCGGGCAGGGCTTCTCTGGAACGACTTTGACTAATCTAGAGCCTTGAGTTAGATCCTTTGACTAAACCTTTGGCAAAAAACACTTTCCAACACATACTCTGCATGCTCTTTCTGTACATAACCAGAATAACTTACAGTAAAGTAATTCGATACAGTAAATGTGCAAAGAAGTTCCTATTTTTTTGGACATGTGAAAAAAAGATAACATCCTTGAATTTAGTTGCCAAGCATATTTTATATCTCCCCACAATTTCATTTAGCTCAGCAGTTTCCAAAAACTTTCTAGATTCTTTTATTTTAAATGTTCCCATCTTTATTTCTGGCAGAGTGTGTAGCCTATTCACTACCCGTTTTTAGTCATCAACAAATATAAGTAAAAGGCCGAGGGAGTATTAAAGGATCTTCAAACAAGTGAATGGCCTTGAATTACTCTATGGCTAGGAAATGGGGTATAAGACAAGGTAAATAGGGTTGTATTACGTATAATACTCCTCCACGTTTCGTGAATAAATGGCCAGACGGAAAACAGTGAATAAGCACTGGAAACTCGCCCAGGTGAGGGAGGGATGAGGACGCCACATTCCCCTCCGGTACCTGGGCCTGGAGTCACCATGGCGCGGTCCCCGTAAACCTCACATTTCATCAGCTGCCCTCAACACGCTGTTCGCCTCAAAACCTCAGCTGGTTGCTCAGTTTTGAAAATCAATCCTTAGTTACTTTTTCCTTCCAGAGTCAAGCCTCCTTATCTAGCAGACCTGAGCCTGCCACATCTTCTCTGCCCTGTTAATTCTCTTTGTTTTTCCCATTGTAATTTGCATGGCTCTTAAAAAACAGAAAAGCTATTTGAGTGATTTAAAGTCTTACTCCTATAAGTACATTTGTTGCTCAAATCTAATCATTCAGATGCAATAAAAGTGGAAAGAAAAACTAAACAGCACAGACTCTCAACCGTGGATGACTAATCAAAAGCTTATTAACAACTAAGATGGAGACGCACATTTGAAAACAACTCCACCTATCAAATGTAGCACGTGCAGGTGACGAATATGGTCTTATATTATTTCAGTGATTCCCCACAGCATCGCTGTGATGCAGGTGTCACCAGCACAGTTTTGTTCAGGAGAACCCTCTCAGTGACGTGCCCAAGGTCACCCAGGATGCAAACCAGCGTCTTCTGACTCCGAATCTGGTATTTTCCTTACCACAGCTGCTTCCCTTCTGGATAACAGAACAAGACCCTAAGAAGATCGCACCAAATCTAACGAGATAGCTTTCAATGGAGAATACAGAGGAACTGAATTTGGTCACAAAAAAAACACTGGAGAGTAAAGGCAGGAGGCAGGAGGCCCCGCTGTGAGGTGCCTGGGGGGATAGTTGAGAACAGGCTCAATGTGAGTCAGCTGAGCGCTGCCGCGTCATGGGTCACAGGGAGTCCAGGGCTGACTCCTGTGCTCCACCCACTGGAAGAGGCCTAAGAGCAGGACTATCCCAAGTGCAGGGACACTGCACACCAGGAGGGAGTGCCTGAGGATTCAGAGTGCCAGCAAGGGGAAGACTCCAGCAGTCTCCATTCGGGAGGCCCTCTCCTGCAGCCCTGTCTCCACAGGACTCCCCTAGCCTGCTGCATTTCCAGCCTCCACAAGCCCCTCAGCTGCAAAACATTCCTTTGTTTAAATGGGATTTTCCATCCCTCTCAGGAGTGCTGCTCTATCTGGATTTCCTTCTAGCTCTCTGATTAACCCTTTCCAGGGCAAACTGAGACTCCCTGCTACTGGTGAGCCCATAAACACTGGCAGCCTCAACATTATTTTTATATATTTGGTCCTTCTCTCATCCAACGAGGGTTGGGTTCCCCAGCTTCCCTCGCTTTCTCTCCACGCCCTGGGGGAGAAGCACAGAGTGTTGGCGGCTCTGACTGGGCCGGCTGACTGCCTTCCCCTGCAGGCTTGCACCCAAGTGGGGACCCTGACCTCCCAGGCACCGATGAAGCTCTTTAAGCTATAGCGGAAAACACTGAGAGATCAACCACGTTGCTGAATAGCAGAAATCAGCCCCGCCCTGAGGCAAATGCTTTAAACCCTCCTATAAAGTCCACACCCAGGCCCCCTCATTGCCAACAGACCTAGGCAGGACATCGCTGCCTGCTGTTCCTCGTGAGGACTCAGTGCTGCCCCCTCTGTGTGTCGTTCACTGATGCTTTGCACTGATCACCCTGCATTTCACACTTCTTTCTTTGGAATGCCAGCTGACCTCATTTCGGGATGGCTTGGGATGGCCTGCCACCACTCTTGGGGCGACTCCATCTGCAATTCTGGCTGAACAGAGGAACTAGCATTTTTCTTTTGTTCAGCCAGAATTCTTAGTGTTCTTATCTACTCCTAGGCCTTATATATGCTTATGTACTGCTGAGTCACAAATCTGTATCTAGATTTCTCTCCTGGGATCTAAACAAGGACATTCAATCACCCACTGGATATCTCTACCTGTGTGTCATCCATTCAACAACAACAGCAAAAAACAAAAACAAAAAAAAACCAGGTTCTCTTGAACCTTTTTTTCCCCTTAATTCTCTATCTCAGTGAATGGTATCATTCTCTACCTAGTCATCCAAGGAACTGAATCTAGAGTAATTTTTTAAATTACTTTGACCAAACTATATTTTCTCTAATATACCAAATCCCTTATTTAGGTATTCATACTTATACATAAAGTAGAAAATTTGGGTCAGTTTCCCTTGAGACAGACAGACACACACACACACCCCCTTCAAACTCATGACAAACCAGAGAGGGTTATTTATTATTATTATGATTCTGAGATGGTGTCTCTCTCTGTCACCTAGGCTGGAGTACAGTGGAGCCATCTTGGCTCGCTGCAAGCCCCTCCTCTTGAGCTGAAGCGATTCTCCTGCCTCAGCCTCCCGAGTAGCTGGGATTACAGGCCCCTGACACCACACCTGGCTAATTTTTGTACTTTTAGTAGAGACGAGGTTTTGCCATATTGGCCAGGCTGGTCTCGAATTCCTGACCTCAAGTGATCCACCTGCCTCGGCCTCCTAAAGTGCTGGGATTACAGGCATGACCACCGTGCCTGGCCAGAAAGGGTTATTTTATTTATGATAGCTAGAGTTTGAGTTTCAACAGATGAATTTATACACATGATAATATATGTTTGTGAATCTCCTTAAATACATGTATACATTTTAAAAAGTATGTGTGTATATGTACATATGTATATATGCAGTGTATGCATACATCTGTTTGTATATAAGTGTGTGTGTGTGTGTGTCTATTTGAGGCTGTGCTCAAATAAAAGGCTATGAGGGAACTTATAGAAATAAAACAGAGAAAAGCAGAACTTCTCTGGTAGAAGAGGCAAGAGCTGTGAGGGGGATGGGCACCCTTGTCCTCTGCCTGCTCCCCAACCCATCCTGGCAACTCTGAAGCACCAGGGAACTACAAGGGCATGCATTTAACACTTGGAAACCACACAGATGCAGACAGTATATGGAAGGACTGAAATTGCAACTCCAGCTAAAAATGTTAAGTGTGAAATTCATATAAATTATACTTTCCTGAATATTTCACATAACAGAGCTCCAAAGCACAGCACAGTGTCCTATACCACACGCTACAGCAATGATCCAGGAACAGTCATCAGATTTGTGAAATTGTTGTTACACAGTTTTAAAATGGTTTACTTTCTAGTTATTGTCTGACTTACTGAGGTCGAGCTGAAGTCTTCATGGATACTTCCAAACAAGTCAGGGGAAGAAATGTCAACAGAGAGACTGGACATAGAAGCAAGTAGGAACAGTTACAAATAAAGCACTCAAATTCAAAAATGCAACCAACTATATGCAAATTTAAAAATGCAGTGAATTATATGGAAAACATTTGGTGAAAGTCACATAACTTTTTTTGTTTTTTGAGATGAAGTCTTGCTCTTGTCCCCCAGGCTGGAGTGCAATGGCGCGTTCTTGGCTCACTGCAACCTCCTCCTCCTGGGTTCAACCCACTCTTCTGCCTCAGCCTCCTGAGTAGCTGGGATTACAGGCCCCTGCCACCATGCCTGGCTAATTTTTGTATTTTTAGTAGAGACAGCGTTTCATCATGTTGGCCAGGCTGGTCTCAAACTCCTGACCTCGTGATCCGCCCGCCTCGGCCTCCCAAAGTGCTGGAATTACAGGCATGAGCCACTGCGCCCAGCCAGAAACTTTTAATAAGTGTTTTAGACTTAACAGTTAACAGCTCAAAGAAGGTACTATGGATAATCTGTTAACATGGGCAACGTGAAATTTAATCCATAATATTAGGGATCTAACAACAAATTCCTGGTGAAATAATGAGCTAAAAATACGAAATCAAATAAAAGAAAACCTAGAAGAATTAAAAACTTATTGGGTCTCTAGGGAGGTGATAGTTTTATACACTGAAAAGCAAAAGCCAAAACCAGTAAATAGACAAACATGGATAAATTCCCAAATTGTCAACTGAAGATATGAGGCATTTATTTTAGTATTATCTGTGTCAGAGCATAAAGTACACAGAAGTTACACATGCCAAGTATAATTCAGAAAGAACGGATTTCTTAAAAAAAAAAAAACAGCACTTTACGATGCTGTCCTATATAAAAGCATTATAAAAGAATTACCATATGGATTTGTAAACATCAAGAGTTAACATGTGTCCACTGGAGCTCTAATAACTAAGCCTGACCCAGACAAAATTCTACCAACATGCTTAGTCTCTAACAAGAGTAATGGTGCCTTCCCCTAACACCAGAATTGTAAAAATAATCAACTAGGAGTTATATATTTACATTTAATACTTTATTATTTGTAAAACCTGTTCTTTGGATAATTAATAACCTAATCATGCCTTCAATTTGCTTGATTTGTCTCTAATAAGGCAAAGATGAGTTGAAAGATAAACTACGGAAAGAATATAGGTCAAATATAAAAAAAACCGGTTACTTCGATATAAACAATCTTTCTTTCTTACTAAAAGTCTTAGGATATAAGACCAAGTATAAAACTTGAGCCTGTATTTTTAATTCTCCTAAATGCATTAATGAGATTAATTTAATTTTTACTTACTGCGTCGTATCTATATCTGCATCAGGCTTGGTGCTCAACTGTTCCAGACAGTATATAAAAACCTAAGTGAAAAAATAAGTTTCAGAACTCTCAGAGGAATGAACTCCTAGATATTAATCTATTTGGACATTAAAGATAACTTTACATAAAGTAGAATTATGTATCTCATTAATGGTGTGGTGTTGTGTGCACGTATGAATATGTGCATATATTGTATATGCCCCATTAATGACAGAAATATATATCCCAGCCATATCTATCACATAAGTAATAGAAAATTAGAAGTGCCTATGTTTTGATCAATTATTAAGTTTGTAAAGATATATTCCAGAAAAAGACTTTCTCTCATTCATTCACCCACATTCTCAACTTTATGTGCCTGCAAAGCACTGGTCCCAACAACAATACTTTACACCCTAGATATAATGTGAACAGCTAATTATCATTTAATTTACCTTGTGCTCTAACAGAATATATAGAAAGTACCAAGAGAACACAAAAAAGGGGAGCACAACATAAATGAAACATTTGGGTGTTGCTAAAACAAGTTGGAATTAATCTTACATTAAACTTTGTTACTCACTTACCTTAAACTATTATGTACACAGACAAGATGAAAAAAGAATACATATTTGGTGAACGTCCTCTGCAGATTATAAATAGGAGAGGGGTTGACCGATACTTGGTATTATTTGAGGCTTTGGGCATTACTGCTTTCTATTATTACCTGCATTATATTGATGCTTAGTTGGCAAACCTCCTCCTGTGTTTTAGGTTGTTGGAAGACCTGTAAGGAAGAATTTTGATTAAAATTTTTGGACTTTGCTAAGAAAAGGCTTTTTCTGTATGAATTAGATATAAACAGTCAAAGCGTGGAACACTGCGACAGGAGTGGTGTCCTTACTCTAAAAGTAGGAGACGCGTGAAGAGTGGGCCTACTGGGTGGTTTTCCTCTCTGTAGCGACTTGGGCTGGAGAAGACAACGCAGCCCTGGGCTGATGGTCAAGAGCCAGGCCCATCAATCCCTGTCCACAAAGTGCTATCACTGTAACCACTCCACCTACAACATCTGCACTCACACTTTAACTTGCATTGGCCTGGCTTGGAATCAGAAATCAGCACATCCACACAGTTAAACTAAATGGAACAAGCAAGCAAAGAGGGAGAAAAGATCTTGCAATATGATGAGTCAAAAATTTACAACTATGATTCCCAAGGCTCCCCGGACACTGGAGTCCAAGCGGAGCTGGAATACTTACACTGGCCTCTCCCGGCTTGCACTCCAGAACCCCCTTCAGTGACTGCAGAGAAGACACGATGCACTGTTCAAACTGACATGGCTGAAGGGAAAAACGCGTATCGTAAAATTCAAAAACAAGCACTGGCTATGAAGACATATTTAACACAAGTGAATATGGCCCCAAGCTCCACATTTTCCAGATTAATGGAACAGAAACACAGTCTGAAAAGTAATCTCCTAGTCACTGAGTTTTATTTAGGTTTGGCATATGTTTTGTACTTCATATTTTAGAATGAATCAATCTTGAGACTCCAAAGTATATCTAATTCAACTAAAATAAAACTCAGATACGGCTAAAAATTTTCTTCAAAATTCTACTCTTCTAAGAGGCCAATATACAACGAGGAGCAGATACGATGAGTTTATATTTTGAATGCTAACTCTGAAGTATATTCTGGGGTGAGCTGAGTCTCCGAGATCTTCCACATCTCTGGAACTGTTAAACAAAATTTAATGTTAATAATAATGACCTAGAGGATATACAGGATCTTTATAACAGATAGATTGTAAACAGTCATTTTCTATCTACATTAAGTCAGAAAATGAAACTTGAAAATATGCCCAACCAATGGCATTTCAAGATAAGCTAGAATGAATCTTAGCTCCTAAGGGTGTTTAAGTTTTCACTTTGTGCCAGGAACTACTCTAGGCTAAGGAAGACACAGGAGTAAGAAAGACAGAATTCTCATTATGTGTGTATTTCAGGCAGGAGACACGACCATGAAAGTCAAAGTTGACAAAATGGTTTAAAAAAGCATAGAAATAAAATAATTAAAATAGTAAGTGTCATGAATAAAAGAAGTAGAACTTGGCCGGGCGCAGTGGCTCACGCCTGTAATCCCAGCATTTTGGGAGGCTGAGGCGGGTGGATCATGAGGTGAAGAGATCGAGACCATCCCGGCCAACATGGTGAAACCCCATCTCTACTAAAAATTCAAAAATTAGCCAGGCGTGGTGGCACGCGCCTGTAGCCCCAGCTACTCGGGAGGCTGAGGCAGGAGAATCGCTTGAACCCAGGAGGAGGAGGTTGCAGTGAGCCAAGATCGCGCCACTGCAAATCCAGCCTGGGTGACACAGAGAGACTTCATCTCAAAAAAGAAAAGAAAAGAAGTAGAACTGAGAGAACAATAGAACAATCATGATGGGGGATCTGCTCTAAATAGGATGGTCACAGAAGGCCCCCAAGACTGTGAGAACATTGATGCTCAGACGGGAAGGGCAAGGGGGAACAGCCCTTGGAAGGAACAGGGAAGGAGAGGAGCAAGTTCTCAGAGGGGGCCAGGGTGCACCGCCCGCAGAGTGGGCGAGAAAGCACTGGGAAAGCAGGAGCACAGGAAGAGCAGCGCGTCACAGCCGCCAAGCATGAGCACAGGTCTCCAGAGGTGGGGTAGGCGGCCGGGCTTCGTCCGGAGCAGCGAGACATGGAAGGCTCAAGGCTCAGCCAAGCAGCTGTGTGCAAAACACTGGGAGTGAGAACCTCTCTTCAACACACGCGTTAATTTTTAAAAGAGTTTGGGAAAAAAACGGAAGAGAAGAAAGGAAGTGACATCTATACACATCTTTTAAAAAGACAAGTTTATTTTCTTATGGAAAGGAACCCAGACTTAAGAAAAGCTAAAACAGTGCCTCAGCTTTAATGTCATGTTATTACTGCACTTTGAAACCACCAGAGGGCATTATAAAGAATACTTAAAAGTGAAAGTACAAAAACAGTAATAAAATAAGAAATAGAGGATGAAATACCAACTGTACAGAAAGCATTTAAAGAGGCAAAATGTTTGTTAGGTTACTGACCTTACTCAGCTAACCTACCCACCTCAGAAGGTATGAAAATGTAAGATGTTACAATGATAATTATTACTATAATATTGACAGTGAAATCTGAAATTCAACCATGGGCCATTAAATGTTGATGTTTGGCCAGGTGCGGTGGCTCACGCCTGCAATCCCGGCACTTTGGGAGGCTGAGGTGGGTGGATTGCTTGAGATCAGAAGTTTGAGACCAGCCTGGCCAACATGATGAAACCCCGTCTCTACTAAAAATACAAAAAATTAGCTGGGTGTGGTGGTCCGTGCCTGTAGTCCTGGGTACTCAGGAGGTTGAGGCAGGAGAATCACTTGAACCAGAGAGGCGGATGTTGCAGTGAGCCGAGCTCATGCCACTGCACTCAAGCCTGGGCGACACAGCGAGACTCCGGCTCAAAAAAATTAAAAATTAAAAACATAAATAAGTAAATGTTGATGTTCATGTGTGGTTGTTTAGATTTCTTCTATCAAAATTTGGACTCAACTTTCTTATTAATTTTATTTTTATACCCATACTAATACAATAAGTAGAAACAGAATACTAGAAAGTTCAATGAGTGCTTTCAGTTGAACCGGGAGTAGGTGATAGTCTACACGTTCACTATTTCTTTTTTCTCAAAAGAAAGAAATAGTTCTATCTCTGTGTATTGTCAGTGAGTCATCCAATTTAGATGACTGTCAAGTTATCACAAATCATTCCAGTTCTTCTGAAAGAAGAAAATTCTCAGAATCTCAGAATTATCCAAATTGAAAAAAGGCAGAAAACCATTTTCAACATGAGAAGAAAACAGGATGCTTTCGAGTGAGCTGTTTCTGAGCTCTGAAGCAAAGCTCTCATCAGAGAGAATGCCTCAGCCGAGGGGCAGTCATAGTGAGGCAGTGCTTGACCCTAATGTCCTTAATGGGATAAGCAGCATTTTCCTATCCCAGTCACAAGGAAAGAAAAAAGTTTTCTCGTCTCAAACACATGGGATTGGCACTATGGAAATTTTAAGGAAATATACATTTTCTTACATTGGTATGTGATAAGAGGTTAGGATTATACAATTTAAGTCCTTGTTCAAAGTCTAAGAATTGTATATACACACTGGGTTAAAATACTAATACTCCAAGCTAGACCTCTAAGAGGTCCACGCGGAATAGCTAAAAACTGACTCCGTGTTATGAGGTCTGTCGTGGTAGGACACTTCTTCAAGGACCTCTGGCTAGACAAGGTCTTGGCTGACTCCAGACGTGCTATTTCCTAGGGCTCATTCATTCGCAAAGTGCACTGGGGGTCAGTTCTTTTGTCCCTGCAGATAGTTATGTGGCTTGTGTGAGAGATCAAACATGAAATTAGTTATTTTATGGTTGCAGTTGCACTAGTTAAAGTTTAAAAATAAACTACAAAGAAGCTTCTGAAGTAACTATTTCAGAGTATTTTCACAGAGGCTGATGTACTACAATCAGGCAAACGAGGTCCAGAGGCTTCCAGGGAAGCACACACTGGCTGACCACGTGTACCTGAGGCACTGACCTGAAGAAGGACCTAAAGCCCATCCCTGTTTTATGGCTCAGAGTTACTGAATTTGTGGCAGATTTTAAGAACGAGGAATAGGACCTTGACAGCAGACTCTGCTTTCTCAAACTGAACATTCAATTGTTTTCCATTTGCACATAACTGACTAGAGACAGGTATGTCTAACCTGCCTGCACCTGTTTCATCTTGGGCAAGTGACTCAGTAGATGGTGGCCCAATGATCCCTTTTGGCCTGTCTTCAAGGCTTGCTGTGATAATTAGGATAGGTCTATATAAAAGAGCTCTGAACATAGTAAACTTAACGTATTATTATCATAGTAGCCCAGTGATCACAAGTATTAATTTAACAAATAAAAATCCTTTATGTTTGTCCAGAGCTTTGCCATTTACCAGGTGCTTTGGTCCACAGTATCTCATTGTATCCTAACCCACGTCACTGTGAAGATGTGTTCTGCTCCTCGTTTACGAACTAAGACCCTAGGGTCAGACAGACTACATGGCTTCTTTAGGATAGCATGGAAGATTGAACTAGGTTCTGATTCCAGATCACGTGCAATAAATTTTCCCTTTATACCAGTGCTGTCCAATAGGTGTATAATGTTAGCCACAAACATAAGCCATGTAAGAAATTTTAGATTTTCCAGTAATCACATTTTAAAAAGCTTTTAAAAAATCAACTCATAAAGTCAATTTTCATATAATCTATTTAATGCAATCTATCCAAATATTATTATTTCCCATGCAGTCAATATAAAAAGTGGAGATGGTTTACATTCTGTCTTTTTGTGCAGGTGGTGCAGGTCCATACCTTTCTCTAAAGATTTAGTGTGAGGGAGAATTAGCTATAGACTAGTTACTATTTAAATACAAATAATTGTGACGAATAGAAACCCAATCAGTTAAAATTTTCTTTCTTTTTTTTTTTTTGAGATGAGAGTTTTGCTCTTGTTGACCAGGCTGGAGTGCAATGGCGCAGTCTCGGCTCACTGCAACCTCTGCCTCCCCGGTTCAAGTGATTCTCCTGTCTCAGCCTCCCAAGTAGCTGGGATTACAGGCATGTACCACCGTGCCTGGCTAATTTTTGTATTTTTAGTAGAGACAGGGTTTCACCATGTTGGTCAGGCTGGTCTCGAACTCCTGACCTCAGGTGATCCACCCTGCCTGAGCCTCTCAAAGTGCTGGGATTACAGGCATGAGCCACGGCGCCCGGCCCAATTAAAATATTTGTATAAAAAATAAAGCATTTAAAATAGAATGTTAATTGGCTTATTAAAAATAATAAACTTCCCTAACTCATTTCAAGCATGATTTAATTTGCAAAAAACTGTTAGTAAGCATTGCTTTTCTAAATCACCTTGTTATATATAAAGTAAGGTACAATGGTACATTAAGATAGGACCTTGAACTTTGGAGAAATAGAATGAGTCAAAAATTCCCCAGCCCCCGGAAGAAGACGGTCCATGAGAAGCACAGTCGGCCCTTCATGCCCCCAGGTTCTGCATCTATGAATTCCACCAATGGCGGAACTGGCTGGATAGAGAGTCCAAGGACATAGAAAGCCAACTTTTAGGGGCTTGAGAATCCTCAGAGCTTGGTATCATGAAGGGATCTGGAACCAACCTTCGCTGAGGATACCAAGGGATGACTATATAGAAATTCAAGGGAATTTAAAACTACTGTGCAGGATCATTGTTTCCTGACAGCCTGACTCATCACTGGTTTGTAAATCTGGGCAAGTCAAGACCATTTCATTCTAGTCTCTTTATCTGAGGCAGAAACTGCTAGTTGCCTCCTAGGATTGCTATCTTTTTTTCTTTTTTTTTTTGACAGAGTCTCGCTCTGTCACCAGGCTGGAGCGCAGCGGCGCAATCTCAGCTCACTGCAACCTCTGCCTCCTGGGTTCAAGCGATTCTCCTGCCTCAGCCTCCTGAGTAGCTGGGATTACAGGCGCCCACCACCATGCCCAGCAAAATTTTGTATTTTTAGTAGAGACAGGGTTTCAGCATGTTGGCCAGGATGGTCTCGAACTCTTGACCTCATGATCCGCCTGCCTCAGCCTCCGAAAGTGCTGGGATTACAGGCGTGAGCCACCGCACCCAGCCTATCCTTTTTTCTTAATAAGACAGAAAACAGGAGCAGCCACGTGCTCTCCCGGCCTCTGTTGCTGACAGGGACAGGCATGGAATGTGTTCCGACCAATTAGATGGAGGAAAGCTGCAAGCTATGGCTCCTGGGAGGGGACTGGACTTTTTTCCTGACAACAGCCACGGTCAGAGTGACCATGAGGCCAGCCTGAGTAGAAGGCAGTGTGAAGGGTCACAGGGAAGAAGGACGGAGGCAGCCCTGGGCACTGACTGCATGACCACGCTGCCAGGCTGCTGTGTGAGACAGAAGCCCCTCCCTGGTGAGAGCCACTGGGATGTGTCGGCTGCTGCCTGGCCATCGTCACTGGCACAGCTACCCACAGGACTGCGAGGAGCACCCAGAGACAAGCGTGAAAACCCGTGAAATCACGAAGATGATTTTCAAACCTAAAAGTCCCAGCTGAAAAGATGAAGATTCTAGAAACAGGTCACAGTTGGCTGCCTGGTCTGAGAATGTATCTGCAGTGGTCAGTGGTGGTTGTTTTTGTTTGTTTGGTTTGTTTTGGCTTCAGAACCAGCAATGTCATCACTTCTATCCTGCTTTTCGGAAAAGCTCAAGTTGCTGAGTAATTTAGAATTAAGCATACTCTGTTTTTAAAAAGTAATTAAACAAAAATAGTAAGTTATACAGGATGAAAAAGGTCAAGTCTAAAAGAAACCCATTGTTTTCATTAATTTTTTAATATTTATGGTTAGTGTTAAGCAAAAATGTCTCAGAAGAAAAACTTTAAGAAGCTTATATTTCTATTTAGAGCTGCAACATACGGAGCAATGCTCCCTATTAATACGATAAACCATTTATTTTAAATACGCACTAATGACTAATAATTGAAAAGAACTTAAACTCACTAGAGAAGTCAGTCCTTCATTATCAACAATCCAGTCTTCTTTTTCAGCTAATCTCTTTATTTCTATATGAAAAGAAGCACACAAATACTTTTTATTATAATTATCTCCCTAAATTTTATACAGATTAAAAATTTATACAGGTTATGGTTTTTCATTGTTTTATATAGGTTTGTAAAAACTTGATGAAAGTAGGCAAAGAACATAATTTTGGTAGACTTGACGATTTAAGTACATATTGTTCACTGGATTATTCTAATAAGATATTAATGTAAATAAAAGTTTTTACTGCATAGCCCAATTTGGGGAATTCTAGGTTAGATTTAATGACGACTTGAGACCATGATTTATTACTTATTCAGGATTCTTCTCAACACTAGGCATGTACAAAATAAGTCATACAGTATTTTTTTCCTACAATTTCTGATGAATAATATGGCTGTTTTTTGAATCCTATAGATTCCTGACAAGGGCAATATGATTCTCAGTTGGCTGAGGGAATGCCACCTGCTCAAACCTTCAGTATGATTCTCAGTTGGCTGAGGGAATGCCACCTGCTCAAACCTTCGGCATTGGGGCAGGCTCAGGTTCCTAGGTGAGGAGGAGGTAATCAACGAAGAGGGGAATATCCAACTTCTCACCTGGGTTCCATTCCCTTCCCATTTACACAGTATCGCCCAGCAATTTTGCAGACATGTAAGCTTCCTACCTAAAAAGCCTGGTAGTAGATAGTAATGGCCTGTGCCATTTTAGCAATGTTCTTGACTGTTTTTGAAAATATTTAATAACCAAAAGGCTGCTTTGTAAAGAAAACCTTTATGGTTTTTCATGATTTCATGTAGAAAAGCCTGAAAAATTTAAAAAGTATAAAGAAAACAAGAATCATCTATAATTTCTGGAATCCAGAGAACCAACGCTAACAGAATTTCCTTTGATTGGACATTGATTTCTATAAATTAAAATTTAAAAATATACATCCATATATTTTCAAAACCGAGATCAGACTTTATGTACATTTTATACCCTATGTTTTCTACTTAACATTTATCATAACAATATTCTTATATCTTTAAACATTTTCAATTGTATCCATCTTAGTTTCTGCATGGTCTTAATTCTCAACTAAACTGATTTGAAAATACATCACAAAGAGAAAAAACACTCCATTGAGCAGCTAGCAATAAGATGAACTAATATATTCAAATTTCCGGAAGAGTAATTTTCCCTTGTTTTCAAGGATTTGGAAACTGAAAGGAGGTGGCACGTTCAGATAATTGTTGTACAGTAAATGTCACCAATTTATCTAAACACACCTTCCGCCGTGTGCTGCAGCGTGACCATCACGCAACGTACTCGGAGGTCCAAAATGAGATCCTGGATAGTCTGTAACAGGTCGTTAGGGATTTCAAGGGCAGTCAACGATTCATAAGTAAGTCTGCGAACAAACACATCCAAACAAAAGTGAGCAGAGTGGGATCGCAAAGCAATTCCTAGCATCTCTTTCACTGTGTAATCATTCCTCATGGAGCTTACGAGCTACAGCATTAGGCTGAAAACAGAAACAGACCACAACAGGGATTGTACTATAAGAGTAATACTGAGTTAAACAACAGAGAAGACAATAAACAGAAGAACACTCTAGTCCAACATAAAAACCAGGAACAGTGAGAGCTTAGTTGTCATATGATGAACAGGAAACAGTGGAGGCAAAAGGACAAAAAGAAGAAAAAGAAGAATTTCTTCTTCACTGAATGTATTAATTCTTTCCAAAAAGTTAAAAAAAAAAAAAGTACGCCTTTCTCTGAGAATGTGTCCATACTCACCTTACGGTCTGGATGGCGCGAGCGAGCCACTGTCCGGAGAGCTCGCACTTCACCTCCCAGCCTCCGTACTGCTTGGCTTCCCCGTCCCGGATGCTGAGGGGAAGCAGGGCTCCGCGCGTCAGCTTCACCAGGGAGTGCGTTACTTCCTGAATCATTTGCTAGAAAACCAGGAACGAGCATAACTGCATTCAAATGTAACTGATCGGGTTACATGAACTAAAAGGCGCTGTCTGGACAGTAACGGATGTCCTGGATACAAAGTGAGACAGGAGAAGCCCGGCCCTGTGGCGAGGTCTACATACTTGTCACCCCTCACTCACCTTAAAGTCGTTTTGTCTTGGCCTTACATTCTTCGATCTTCCAATCTGGCCTGACTTCTCAGCAGTCTTAAAAATTAAACAAAATAAAACATGTTAGAAATAATTTATAAAAATAAGAAATGCTTCAGCACTTGTACATGAAGAGAACCTTAAATATGGTTATAACTTGATTAAAAGAAATGCTTAAGACATAATCTATGTTTCTGATTAAAGAAGGATTAATTAGAAAACCTTTCTTATCCCAATGAGAAGTTATTTATCTTTCTAAAACCTTTACGTACAATTCCCATGAATGAATCAAAGAATCAAGCTGAAACTACCAATTTTATAGGTGAATTTCATCTACCATTTTCATCGACGATGTCGCAGGGTTAAACCATCAAGTATCATACCCACAACAACACTGTCAACATCATTTCTCATTAGCTGCTAAAGAAACCAAAGGAAGCCTAAACTCTGAAATCTGTCATTTTAGTTTTAAATCCTATAAACTATGGCTCTTCCTTCAGAGATTTTCAGTGCAATTTAGGATAAAATACATTCTATCATTCTAGAATTAATTTTTATTTGTTTACTGATATAACTCATGTTTTTTTCCAATGTCTCTTTCTCCTTAATGTATGGAAAACTATTTTATATTGACTAAAAGAGAAGCCTGTTCAACTGGATTTCAGAGAACTGTTTATTAACAAATTTTCTAACTAAATATTATTATATAAAATACCCTAGAAGGACAAGCCTGGGAAGCTTTCTAAATAAACAATCTTTAACAAAATTATACAATGTAAAATAATATTCTGACACTTTATTGACATAATGCAAAGTTAACCTTTAAGGTTAAAATGCTCATGCATTACTGGTTAATGCATGACAAGTCAAGAGACCTTTTAAATTAAGAACAGTTGCATTATAAATTATCATGATATTGACTTTAAGTTAGTTTTAAAATACAAGCAATGTTATATGCGTTGTATATCTATTTATTTCTGTATAAGCTACAAAAACTGCGTGTAGGGTTAGTTTATATAATGAACATATCAGTGTAAGTAAAATATGGGTTAGGATTGTTGGGTGTTTTCAACAGAACTATCAGACAAACCTGACAAAAAAACGGGCAGCACATACACAGACCAACATCCTTCAAACTGTAGTTTCCATTCATTTTTAAATTTTATATTAAACTATGCAGCTTTTATCATTTTTTTCTTTGTAGAAATACATTTTTGTCTTGAAAGAATTAAAGGTATGTATAAAAACTAAACCTGCAATTCATCTCAATAATCATTCAAAAAGCTAACTCCTGAGTTAATTGGCCAATGACACTTAAAATTCTTTGTACCCGAGGGTTTAACTCATACGTTGATTTTTCCTTTATTTTTAAGACAAATGAGAAGGAACTGAAGTGTTTTAAGCAGGGGAGTGCTGTGGGGCCTACATTAAGAAGAAGGAATGAGGGGCCAGTGTGCGAGCACGACCAGCCAGCAGGATGTTGCAGTGGCCCAGCTGAGCACAGCCACACTGACACAGCAGCAGGTGAGCCCAGGTGGCTGAGACAGGCCGCCTGAGGGAGAACCTACTGCCCTGGGTGCTGCAGTGAGGAAGGAGGCATGCGCAGAGGGACCCCACCTAATGCACGCCCGCTCAGCTAACACCAGCGGCTCTGAATGTCTGTTCAGCTGCTTTCTGTATGCCCAGTGTGATGACCAGAATCAGAACACGGTTGGTGGTATGGGGTATGGGCACAGAGCAAATGAATGCCCTGCTCACTGAGGTGACAAATAGCTCTTTTCTACATGTTGCAGTTTGTTAGGTCTTCGGCTTGGGTACTTTTTTTCTTTTCTGTCTATACTGTCTAGTTTGTTCCCATGGCTTCAAATATCATTTCTATCTAATGCCTTCCAAATGTCTATCTCCAGCCCAAATATCTCCTCTGTGACCCAGATACGAATACTGAATAACTCCCAGGAATCTCAATCTACCACATTATCAATGGAAATCTGAAGCTTCCTCCAAGCATGCTCTTCCTTCGGTCTTTCTGGCTTGGCAAATGGCACTCCTGCTCATTCAGGGGCCCACTGGGAGCAGCGTCTGAATTCTTGCTTTCCTCTCCCTCATGTGAACACCACTTCCAAAATACAACCAAACCTACCAACTGCTCTCCAACTCCACTGACGAAACCTTATCCAAACCACCACTGTTTCCTGCCTGGATGACCTCCATGGTTTCCCCCACATCTGTCCCCACCAATTCATTCTGAACACAGCACTTGTCCCCACCAATTCATTCTGAACACACCACCAAGGTGGGTTTTTTAAAACTGGAAAGCTGGTCTGTTCCCCGCCCCATGGCTTGGGATGAAGCCACTGCCAGCTGGGCCTGTCCCTCCCAGCCCTCCCACTGCTCAGGACGCTTCTTCCTTTTCTGATAAGCTGAGCTGCCCTCCTGGTGCTGCAGGCGTCCTTCTTGCTGCCTGGGGCCTGCCTCCCCCCATCCTCTGTGTGGTTGTGTCCTTCTCTTGTGCCATGTGTCAGTTTCAATATCACCTCAAGGGAGAGGCCTTCCCTGACTTCCAACCCACTGCTGATATTCTATCTTAAAACCCTATTTGTTTCTTTTATAGCTGTTACCAGAATTTTTAAAATAATAATTAAAAAAATTATTTGGGTTCTGTCTCTAGAAGAGGAAAGGTCATGCTTATTTTGGTGACTGTTTTATTTATATTGTAGATATGTATATGTGTAAATTTATGTGTATATCTACATATTGAGAGTACATGCATGCATTTATATGCATGTTATATATCAATGTTTCATATGTCTACATATGTGTACACGATGTATTGTGTGTCTGTTGTGTGTGTGCATGCATACATGTGCATGTGTATATTATGTGTGCATGCATGCATGCATGTGTGTCTCAGTGCCTGGTCCCTGGTGAATAAATGATCACCTAGGGTTAGGGTTCTCCAAGACCTTCTTAAATACACTTGAGAAAGTGTAACTGCCCCAAATACTCTGGGTCCCAACATGAGAGTGGCCCTGGGAGGCAGATCAGCCAGGTGTAACACGCCCAATTCTTCTCCCAGAGATGTCAGATGTCAGCAAATGGGATGAGCAGAGGTTGGAGAGCTTTGTGTGATGGCTGGGGGTTAGGAGGACTGCTTTGCTTGTTGAATTCAGACACTGCTGCAGAGCCCAGCACCTACTGGAACGTCAGGAGCTAAATCTTTGTTAAGGACCTCGTGATGGTCAATTTTGTGTCATCTTGGCTGGGCCACAGGGTGCTAGACATTTGGTGAAACATTAGGTGTGCCCGTGAGGTGTTTCTGGATAGATTAACATGCGCATCAATGCACTGTGCACGGCAGAACCTCTCCTGGATGTGGGTGGGCCTCACTCAATCAGTTGAAGGCCTGAACAGCACAAAAGAGCTGATCCTCCCGTGAGTTAGATGCACTCCTCCTGTCTGACTGCCTTCAAGCTGGGACACTGTGGGCTTTATGTGCCTTCACAGTTGAACTGAAACATCTGCTCTCCTTAGGTCTTGAGCCGGCTGGCATTCAAACTGGAACTTACAGCATTGGCCATCCCGCTGGGCAATGCATCCTGCAGACCCTTGGGGCTTGTCAGTCTCCATAATGACATGTGCCAACCCCTTATAATAGATCTCTTCATCTGTGTGTGTGTGTGTGAGTGCAGGGATATGCATACACACCCTACTGGTACCCTGATTCGTGCACACTTGCTCCACCATGCTGTGGAGGGAGGCACATGCCAGTATAAAACTGTGAGAGTCTTGACTGTCAAAGGGTATCTCCCCTGCCTGTATCCTCCACAGTACCTGACACCAAACTTTGTACATAGTAAGACTGTGCAACAGGAAGATTATTTCATAGTCATTTGTTCTATTACATATTTTTAAATCAAAGAAAAGCGTGAAAATCTATTGTTAAAAAATATGTAAAAATTAAGGCTAAATTTTGCCACAACAATTTTGCCCAACAAACAGGTGCTCATGAGTGCACGAGGAAATCTACTGGACTGGGATTTTGTAAAATTCAAGGATTTGTCTCCAAATACGTGAAAAGTAGAGGGGGAAGGGAACTAGTTGTGGGGCAGACCCCTTTCAGTTGTTACTTACTGTTTTAATTTAATAGAGTTGAATATCTCCAACACAATGGATTATGTAAAGTTTGCCCTATTTTTAAAAGAAAATCTAATTTTAGAATATGTAAGGCATTTTAATTTACATATTATTGAGTTTTGTAACTTTTTAAAATGCTGAATCTTAATATTTAACAATTATTTGGCTGTTTTAAAGATTTTTATCTAAAAATACACTATATTTAAGATATATCTAAAGGTGAGATCTTAACCTACTATTAACCATTTCGTTAACTAGAAACCTTAACTCTTTCCTGCACACACAGACCAAAACTGCTTTGTGGTGAGAGCAACGGCTGATTTCACTGTTTTGATTCACATTTGTTACTTCACATGGCCTTCACTGGCTTGAAGAACTAACTATTTTTTAAACTGTTGGAAACTTCATCTAAATTTTCAACGGATGGGCTCTTAATACAACAAGATAGTTTTATAACAAGAAAAATAAGAAAATTCAAGTCACTTGTGTTTAAGAACTATCATGCTTTCTTGCATGAGATTAAATAGCTATCAAAAGCCCCAGAACTCTTCCCAGAATTCAATCCAGCTTCTGGATTTCACTTGCAGACTGGCAAGGGGAGCAAGTGTCCCCAGCTCCTGTGCTCCTTCCTACAGCCCTGTGCTTTCCTCTAGCTCTTCAGAAGAGGCACATAGTTTCAAAACATGCCCAAATCTGCAGAGCAAATTACACGTAATTAATAATTATTGCTGTAAGCTTTTAAGTTTATAAACATAGGCAGACATATCATAGGCATATCCGATTCAGCACAACCAATTAAGAGTCATTTTTTCATTTCAACATTCATGTGCGTGACTTCTGAAGTAGATGATTTATTTTTCATCTACAACCAAGTATTTCATTTATATGTTTGGTATATAATCTGTAAGAAAGCAAAACATACTCCCTTTTCACTAAAATATCATAGATCAAAAATTCTTCGGAATCTTATGACTCAAAAAGACTCTAGGGAAGGCAAGCTCTGTCCATGTGTGGTGGGCCACTTGTAGGAACTGATGCAAATGAGGGAAAAACACTTGGCTGGAAACAAACACTATGGTTTAAAATCCATGTCCTAACAGACTAATTCTTTTTTTTTTGAGACAGAGTCTCGCTCTGTTGCCCAGGCTGGAGTGTAGTGGCAGGATCTCGGCTCACTGCAAGCTCCGCCTCCCGGGTTCACGCCATTCTCCTGCCTCAGCCTCCTGAGTAGCTGCGACTACAGGTGCCCACCACCACACCTGGTTAATTTTTTGTATTTTTAGTAGAGACGGGGTTGCACCGTGTTAGCCAGGCTGGTTTCAATCTCCTGACCCGCCCGCCTCGGCCTCTCAAAGTGCTGGGATTACAGGCATGAGCCACCGCGCCCGGCCCTAAAAGACTAATTCTAATTCTTTAGATGAGTTGATTCAGCTTGACATTATTCAATTCTACTCCAGCAGTTCATCAGTCTACTATTTTCTAATGTTACAAAATTTTGTTCACCAAACACCTATCGTGTGCCAGGCCGATGAGATTTCAAATAGTGCAAACACTGGAATAAATTTTATTCCAAATAATAAGAGCAAACTCTTGCTTACCTGTCAGATATTATTATAAGCACTTCCCTTATGCTAACTCGCTGAATCCTCAAACCAGCCCTATGGAAGTAGCTGCAGAGAAGTAATTTGCCTAAGGTCACAGCTAGTAAGTGACAGACACTGGATGTTTCTGTTATGCTCCTAGCGTTCTGTGCGAAAACCTATGAATGCCATCTGTCCAAAGGCATGACAGGGGAGCATTTAATCTTTCCTGCCCACGTGAACAATTTGGTTTAGGGACAGAGCAGACACAGAGAGGAAGCTGGTACCTGCGGTGCCACTACTGTCACTGTGCAGAGGGCACGGGACCCAAGGTTTGACCTCAGCATGGTGAGCCCCACAGCTCACCCAGCTGAGATCACAGAGACACAAACTGATGGTGACACACAGAAGCAGAGTACTAGAAAGACTTATCAGGACAAAACTGAAATTAAAGTATTCTCTTCCTAAGCCACTCTCGTTACGTAGACCAGTGAAACCTGACGTTCGTTTCATGGAAGAACTTCCTCTGTATAGTCAACTTTTCAATAGAGTTCACACATAACTAACAAAGAAAAGAAAGTTGTGTATTGCTTTAATATTTGAATGTTCACTTATAAAGTAACTGATCACCAAAACTAAAGAAAACATGCATTGATAAGTTGTGCTTACAAGGTTGGTTTTTCTGCACTAAGGAGTTTGTGTTCATGCATTTACACATTTCTGTTTTTACGCACATAGTAAATTGTACAGGTTAGAAAACCAACCATTCATATAAACAAGGCTGCAGGAATCCAGCGGGTTTACAACGGAGATAGTAGGCACTTGGAGTTCAAATATACAAAGAAAAAAGTTCCAGTGCATATCTCTATTTCCTTAATATCAGCATGAATTTATGGTCATGGTCAAATGAGACTCCAAAGACACCTGAGGTACTCCGAAACTTAGCCACTTTCCGCCAAGGAGGAGAGGTTTAAACCACAAAGGCTGTGCCTTTGTGCAAAAAACCAAAAATGGTTTTAGCCTTTGTCCATGTCCATTTTATGTGCTGCCAAGTCAAAAAGAAGCAGAAAGTAGCCTTTACTCTCAGAAGACCCCTATCTCCCCCAGAGCTCTTGGTGTAGAGTCCGTCTCCCGCAGAGACACGAAACACCTGTCTTCTCAGTCTCCCAGGCGGGTGCCCTTGGCAGCCTAGGACAAAGGGCATTAGAATCTATGTCCAGGAGCTGGAGGCCTTTCATGGCGCACTTGAGGTGGGGTTAGAAAGTGACTGACTTCCATGTGCCACACATAACAGAGTCATTCCTTTACGTTCATGCCTTCTATGCTATCAGTCATATGATGATGAAGATACTAAAGCACTAATAAATGTGTGACTGCCAAAGATGGACGGGCTTATGAAAACTTCTGTAAGCTGATAACAATGGGGCTAGACTGCAGAATGTTTACATTCTTTCCAAGGGAAATTGCATACTCTATGGATGACTTTGTTCTGGTGCAGGCTGCCAAGGTGCTATCTTTGTTTCATCATTTGTTCACCGTCTACCACACATCACCCAGAATTTGGCCTGACTGGCAATATCTCAATTCAGAGTCCTTGAAAAGAGTTCGAGCTTTCTTTTTTCTTTAATTGCCTATCTCATTTAATCCCTACAACCACCTTTTGAGACAGGTGCCCAGACTATTCTCTTTTTGCACATGAGGAAAAGTGACTTGTTTGAGGTCACACAGCTACTAAGTGAGAGGGCTTTATAACGCTTTAACTAATCTTAAACTATGATGATGGCTAGAGATGTTGGGCCTCTACATTTTAATAAATCACTTAAATCTAACATTTTTAAGACCATAAATGCACAGTGACTCAGCTCCACCTCTAGCTGAGTCCATATACACACCTCACTGAAGAGGCTTCCGTTAACGTAGGAGATCCAGAGTTTCCAGAAGTTAGGCAGCTGGCTCAAGACGAGTTTGGTCAATTTTTCAACAAAGGCCACCCTGTGGGGAGTTTTGTATCTCCACGCTAAGGGGGAAAAGGATAAAATACTCTGATTATACTTTTGAATCAAGAACACATCTTTGAGCATATTGGCGCTCCCCCCTCCACCCCCGCAAAACTCAAGCATGCACTAGGAATAGCCTGAGTCTGCGTGGAAGCTCGCGGCCCACCTGGCTGACACCGGCAGCGGTACGCTCGTCACCAGACACCCCCGCATTTCTCCTTGCCCTCTGGCAAGGAAGAGCACCTCTCCATCATGGCTGACCAGGAAGCCAGGGCGAGGGACTGGGTGGCCACAGCCTCAGTACTGGGAGGGCTACCGAGAGGAGGTGGCTTTGACTTGTTAGCCTTGTCCTCTGGATAGTATATGTCTCTTCAAAAAGTCATGCCTTCCAACAGCAAAGGCAGGCAAAGGCAGGGGCTGCTCTGCAGCCAGTTGTGAAATTCCAGCTAATATCAGCCTGTGAGAAATGCCATCATACACCCTGGGAAGTGAGTATGCAGGAAGGAATCCAGTTGTCACAAGGAAACATTCAAGTGCAATCACATACTAAATAACCCCACCTAAAATAAAGAAATTTAAGAAAAACTAGAAACGTTGAAACCTCTTTGGCTATATATCATTTAACACAGCTATTGCTGTAACTGGAAAATAAGGGCTTAGACTTCTTGTGGGAAGAATAGGTTCATGGGAATAAAGCAAGTGTAGAAATTCAGGACCCACTAACCATCTCCTCTGTCTCCCCTCTTTCTTTTCACCCACGGGCCATGCCTTCGCCCTGCTGCCTCCCACCTGTCTCCCGCCCTGCACTCCACTCGGTGGCCACGGCAGGGGCACTGCAGAGTCCACCCCGTCCAGTCCACAGCACAGCGACGCTGCGGATCAGGCTCTAACTCCTACCCAGCAACTTCAGGGGCAGGTGGACTCCCTTGAGAACTTTAATTCCCTCGGCCAGGCTAATTGCTAGCTTCCTTTCCAAATACCCCCAAGCAAAAGGATTTGCTGTTATTAGTCCAGTGAAGGAAGGGCAAATTTTATAAACTGTATTAATAAAATATCTTAATTTTATTAATGACTTAATAATTTAAATAGCTATTTGATCAGGTAATACATGGTTAGAAAATGACACCTGAAAGGTACACAGTGAAAAGTCTACCTCCTGCCCCGCCACTCCCACGTGCCTAGTTCCCAGCCGGAAGAAACCACTGTCACTAGTTATTGTGACTCTTTCTGAAATATTTCTTATACACATGAGCAAGTATAAATGTGTTTTTCTCCCTCCCAACTGTTCTTTACACGTCTTTGGTTTTTACACAAATGAAAGCATGCCAAACACACTCTTTTGAAGCTTGGCTTCTTCCATTTAGCGAGGGAGGCTGGAGTTCTGTATTCAAACATGAGGCAAAGGCTTCCTCTTTTTCTCCCCACAGTTACACTGCCTTTCACATTTCTGATGTATCGTAATTTAACAAGTTCCCTTCCAAGGACAAGACTGTCTTCGGCATTTTGCAATTAAAATTAATGTTCCAACCAATAACTGTATACCTATATCATTTAACACATGCTCAAGTGTAAGCATAGAAAACTTCCAGAACAAGAATTGCTGGGACAAAGAGCACCTGCAGTTGTAATTTTGACAGTCATTACTGAACTGCCCTCTAAAGGGGTTATTTACCCTTCCACCGGTGACATGTGCAAGTAGTGGCCTCATCGATGAACAAACAAACACAGAAAACCCAAAACAAAATGATAAACACTCAGAGTTTTTGCCAACCTCATATCTCACTGTAGTGTTACGCTACCTTTCTTCTTCCTATTGTGAGGTTGAGTGTCTATTCACACGCGTAAGAACCACTGACACTTCCTCTGTGTAGGCTATAGAGCCTCTTTATTTGTTAGGCATATTAGCCCTTTGTCTACGCTAGGAGTTGCAGGAAAAAGTTTTAAACTCATTTTCACAGGTGTGAAAGGAATGGTTCTTTACTTAAGGGCACACTGTAAACTTTTATTTTTCATTCAGCCAATATTCATTGAGGATTAACCATGTGCTTATCATGTGGCTCCACCTAAGATCAAAACTCACTCTGAATGCTGAACAAGGCAGGCTCTGCCTTCACAGCTTAGAATCTAACAGAACAGTCAATTAACCAATTGAGTACACCATGATGGTAATCTGAGGTGAGTGGGTTTCATCTGGAGACAGCAGTTACACACTCTTCTCCCCAACAGTAGGTAATGCCTGGTTTCCAGACGGCAGGTGGCATGCCACAGGGCGAGGCCATGGCCAGCTGTGTCAAGGGTCCAATGACAAGGTGAAAAACAGGACAAGAAAATCTAAAAATGAAGCACTGAAAGATTTGCCTTTGATCGATTTGGATGTTTTGTCCCCACCAAATCTCATGCTGAAATGTGATCCCCAATGTTGGAGGAGGGTCATGGGGGCCCCTCATGAAGGGCTTGGTGTCCTCGCAATAATGAGTGAGTTCTCGTTCTATGAGTTCACACAAGATCGAGTTGTTTCACCCCCTGCCCGTGTGCCCCAAGAACACCCTTGTCTCTAATCCTAATGGAACACCATATACATTTCTATTACATTAGGGTTAGAGACGAGTTCTGTTCAGAAATAATTCCAAGAACAGTGTTTATATTTTGTTTTCACACTGAAAATCAGTGAGATTTGCTTCAGCCTCAAAGAACATGTTTATGTAAATTAAGTGAGCACCAGCACTGAGCTGCACCTTTTTTCCCTAAACGGGAAACGGGTTAAAAGAGCCTGGCATCTCCATCCTCTCCCTCGCTCCCTCTCCATCCTCTCCCTCGCTCCCTCTCCTGCCATGCGACATGCTGGCTCCCCTTTTGCCTTCTGCCATGACTGGCAGCTTCCTGAGGCCTCTCAGCAGCACATGCCGGTGCAACGCTTCCTGTACAGCCTGCAGAACTGTGAGCCAATAAACCTCTTTTCTTTATAAACTACCCAGCCTCAGTGTTCCTTTATAGCAACACAGACTAACACAGCTTAATATGGCAGCAAATGGATTCTTACATGGTATCTTTCCCAAGAGTAATGTTTCAAAAGACCTCAGCTCCTCTGTGCAATTATGTTGAACATTATATAATGTTAGCTGCTGTCCCACAGAATGTGGGAGCAAAGGGTTCTGATCTAACATTGTTTATTCTAATGTTTGGTGAGCTGGGAGAGGAATGAGGATCGGACAAGAAGAAGGAATATCAACAGTTATGGAAGCCTTTCATTTAGTACAAATGAATCACCTAATTTTAAGGTGCTCTTATGATGAACATTTATCTATATTAGTAAAACCTTCGAAAAATTCCCTACTGCAATGCTTTTAAGAATAATATAAGACATTTTAAAACAACCGTACAGGTATCTGAATTTAATATAATGTAAGGTATTTCTATTAGTCTATTTGGGTTTCTTATATCTGTTATTGAGATCACAAATGGCTCCTGACTAGTGGCATCTAATTTGGTGCATAAATGCCTGATAGTTAGTTGATCATGTTGTATCTCAAATAGGAAAATGGCAAATATCCACTCCAGAAAGTTCAGAAATGCAACATACTTAAAATTTTAGATGCTTCAACTTAGGAAAAATTATTAGCAAGTATTTTATGGTTAATTAATAGCCAATCCCTCTTTCCAGACCAAAGTTTAAATTTCATCAAAAAAGGTATACTGATATTACTTTTATTGCAAATTCCATCTTAATGACGTTCTCACAGAATTTTTTTCTGTGGCACTTTAAAAAAATTCAACCACAGAAAAAGTAAAACTAGACTTGAACTAAATATGTTTAATAAACACTGACCTGCACCCAATCACTTAAAAATCAAATAGCATTTCTTTAAATGTAATATATATTTTAATTATTAAATTACTGGTAGTTACTGTAACAAGCAAAAGCGATGATGGCTGATAATACTTAGCACCAGTAACAACACAAATTGGGGAATTTTCCAAGAGAAGAATGTTTGAAATTACACGAGTACAAATTTAAAAGACCCAGTGGCAGTGGAGGGAGATACTTACTGTCGTCTCGACCAGACTGAAAGCTGCTGCCCCTCTTCAGGGACGCTGTCTGACTGAGATGGCCCAACACTGAGGGACGTGTATCATTATCAAGATCCAACATGGGACTGTGCAGGCCTGGGTTACCTGGGGAAGAAAGGAGAGATATACAGAGTATATAGCATGCTCTAGATACTCTTGCTTAGTTGATTTAATGGTCTGCTTCTCTGAGGCTATTTCTTGTTCAATTGCTCCACTCTTAAATAAGGCATTTATTAAATAAAATAAAAACTATTTTCTCTAAATAAATTTTAAAAGTCATTCTCAGTTTGGCAAAACTGGGTGGTGGTGGGAGGATAATGCTATAAACACAAAAAGTAGCAGGAAAAATCATATTTTGCAAAACAACTTTTGGCACTAGGAAAGATAATGGAGTTCAGACTCTTCTGTTTCTTTAAATGTAGGCGACTTACACATTTTTGTAGCATAAATCTCCTCTGACTTCTCCCTTAATGCCACACTTTACATTTAAATCCCCAAATCCCACCATTTGTTTCTTGGACACATGAGATTTCACTCCCTATTGCTTTTCTTGATGCCAGTCATCTAGTGTGGATCCTTTTCACCTCACACTTCATATTCCAGAAGCCAGAACATTCTACTACTATCAAGAAATTGTCTTTATTGTCTCACACTCAAATCCTGCTTTTTTGATTCTCATCTCAGAAGTCTTCCAGAAAACCGGCAGGATAAAGTCTATCCCAATGTTTTCCAACCCAAATTATGCTGAAAATTAGGAAACAGTTTTTCTAAAATGGATCACAAAAGCCATCAGGAATAGAATTCCGTGTTGCCAAACATGTTAGTAAGCACATTGCTTGAAGAGGTAAAATTTACCTTGTTAGTCTGAAACACCACTCTAAGCTCCTTAGCTGAGTACCCAAAGAGCTTCAAAATAAACTGAATTCAATGTGCATTTACAGAGTATTTACAGTACTGTGCATAGGACACTTAAATATTCTCCCTACAAAAAGGCACCTTACATTTTCCTGCCTTATTTGCTATCCTCTCTACTGGAAAGGCCTCGCTCATTTTTTCCTCCTCATCCCTTTAAACCCACATCCTGAAAGATGCCACTTGAAATACAGCTATTACACAAGGTCACCTCTTACTCTTACCTACCTAAAGTGCTACCTATCTTTTCTGCCCTCTGACAGCAGTGAGAATGTATATAATTTATGTATATAATTTAATCGACTTCACATTCTAGCATCTGTAGTTCATTAACATCTAGGTATTGCCTATCTCCACCAAAGACTGCTGTTTTCTCAGGGATAAGAAGTCAGTATATCTCCATGTTCCCCACAGTCATTAGACCTTCCACAAATAACTCCCGCCACATGCAGTATGTGACTGACGCTAAAAAACATATTTTTTACTTTATAACTTAATAGAGTATTAAAAGCCTATGGAGTTGTTTTCAGGTGCTAATACAAAGCATATTTACAAACTAAAGTAATATTCTGGTGCCTCTGATAACGCAAACTATTCAATAACATTTAAGGTATTTATTGAGCTCCCTCCTGCATGTGAGGAATTGCAGGCCCGGGGGATAAAGTGATGAATAATATCTAAGGCCCTGCTTTCAAGATGTTTACATTCTGGTGGTGGAGGCAGAAAATAAACCAACAGATAAATAAACAGCAAAACTATAGCAAAAAAACGCTAAGCAGAGGAGGTAAATCGTGATTGGGTGGTGAGAAAAGGCATCATCTGACTGAGGCCCTCCTATCGTGTGCCCCTGGATGTGACACACTATCACCTCTCTCTCCGGATCCCCACAAATTCTAGCTGGTAGGTCTTAGGTAAACAGAAATTAAATCATTTCAACAAATTTTTTAGTGCAACGGAAATTTTTTTGAAGACTTATTATGTTTTGGCCACTGTGCTAAATAAATGCTGTGCATACATTTGTATTTTGGAAAATATTAAAGCTAAGATAAGAAGACTTATATAATCCACTATGTTACCAAAAAAATGTGATACAGAGTAAAAAAATAGAGTGAAGAAAGTATTTTTTTCTAATTGACTTGTTTTCATATAAAAATATGTTTGTGTGTGGATGTTTTAGTGATTTATGACATTTTCCTTTGAAGTTTATACAGTTGTCACTTCTATCAATTGTGGAATTCAGGAAATGAATATCAAAATATGAATTTTCTAACATACTTTAAAGAGAAAAATAAAGAGGCCCAAACTTAGCATCACATTAAAAATACATATAAAAACTTATAATTTAGATTAAAATGTACATTTTTAAAGTATAAAAAAAGAATGCTTTAAAATGTTACATTTCACTTACTCTTGAAGGTTTTTAGGACTATGAATTTATGATTAAGAAGGAAAACACCTCCTAGTTTCCTGAAAATACGCATATACCATTCCTGCAGAAATACAATTATTTCAGAAAAAGTTTTCTCCTAACTGGTATTTTTATAACTTTAAATTGTTTAACATTAAACCATTTGTATAGTTTAAGTACATCTTGAGTTTTGTAATGGTTAAAAGATTGATTTATCTTTTCCTTTAGTAACAGAAACTGTATTACTATGCTTTTGTTCTATTAGAAACCACATCATCAGTTTTCTATATCAGGAAAAGAAAGGTAACTGTGAACAAATTTTCCAATTGGTACCCTGGCATTACCAGAAGTATAACACGGCAGCAGGGAGCTAGAAGAGCACATGCCCCTCCGGACTAATCAGCATCTGGAATACATTTGGAAGATGTACTTTTGCTGAGTGTCCAGAAGGTAGCGCTTCACAGCTGCACACAAATGCATAATACGCCCTGTCAACTAAACAGGTCCACTAAACAGCTTTCTTACTGTCAAAAAACGATCTCAGAATGAGTTATTTTATAGAGAATTAGAAAGCTTATGTTTTGAAGAGAAAAGTAATACAAACATTTTAAATATCAGTTGTCACAAATTATGTATGACCAACTGTCAAAAAAAAAAAAAAACCTTGATAATTCTGACACTCCTTTTAAATTACATGACTTAATATTTTTAACTCACAAAATTATTACAAATATGAACTGGTTTCATGAGTAAGCATTTCTATAAAAAAAAGAAAAAAGTTTCTATAAAATATAAAATCAGCAAAAGGCTTTAAATATTTCACGTATCAGTCTATTTTGTCTTGTTTCACCTTAAAATATGATAGCAATATCTCATTTAAAAAACTATACACATTACATAAAGTATATGGTGGCCGGGTGCAGTTTTTTTTTTTTTTTTGAGATGAAGTGTCACTCTGTTGCCCAAGCTAGAGCCCAGTGGCACAATCTTGGCTCACTGCAACCTCCAACTCCCGGCTTCAAGCGATTCTCCTGCCTCAGCCTCTCAAGTAGCTGGGACTACAGGCATGCACCACCATGCCTGGCTAATTTTTGTATTTTTAGTAGAGACAGGGTTTCACTATGTTGGCCAGGCTGATCTTGAACTCCTGACCTTGTGATCTGCCCGCGTCAGCCTCCCCAAGTGCTGGGATTACAGGCGTGGGCCACCGTGCCCAGCCCCGGGTGTGATTTTTAACATCCCGTAACAACATAAAATTGTGTTTGACTCTGCCCTTTTCAAACTAATGCTGCACTGATAGGAGTTTTCAGAGGTTACTTGTTTTCTTGGCAGTAAATTTTCTCTAGAAATTAACTGTTCCTAGAATTTTTTTTCTGGATGAAAATTTTTAAAAAGCCTTTTTTTCAAGTAGGAAATTATTACCTCGGGCCCTGATGAAAAGGTTATAACTGTGTTTTCATTTGGGCCAATACTACCAAATTGTTCCCTAAGTTTGAAATTGAGGCAGGGACTAATTTTATTAAGAATTTCCATGGTCATGCAGTTGGTATCAGGTTCTGTAGCAGCTCACGGAGCCACTGACCTATCGTGTAAAATATACCTGTAAAGATTAGGGCTTTATACTATGCAATTTTAAAAGTCTTTTTAGCTATAAAATTCTGACTCTATGATTCAAAGTTTAAATCAGAAACCTTAAATCACCACTGAGAACAACACGGTAAAGACATTTATTCTGATCACTGTTCGTACAGTTTAGGACACTGGTCAGTGGTGGTGCCATTTTAAATGTATAAAAAGTTTGCCTCTACACATGGAGCAACTGTGAAAATTATGTCTTAAAATGGAAATTACATCACAAAAATACTAAAAGCAATAAAAAAAGTAACAGTGTGGCCGGGCGCTGTGACTCATGCCTGTAATCCCAGCACTTTGGGAGGCCGAGGTGGGCGGATCATTTGAGGTCAGGAGTTCGAGACCAGCCTGACCAACACGGTGAAACCCCGTCTCTACTAAAAATATAAAAAAGTTAGCCAGTGTGGTGGCACATGCCTGTAGTCCCAGCTACTCAAGAGGCTGAGGCAGGAGAATTGCTTGAACCCAGGAGACAGAGATTGCAGTATGCCAAGATCACGTCACTGCACTCCGGCCTGGGAGACAGAGCGAGACTCAGTCTCAAAAAAAAAAAAGTAACAGTGAAAACAGTATCAGAATTTTACAATACTTGTTATGGACTTCAGCCTGGCTATTTTAAAGACAGTAAGCACAGTAATAAACACAGTCAAATGAACAAGTGCTTTGCAAGATCAAAAACACTTGGTTGCAATCTCTCAACATTACCTGAGGAGTAACTACAGATTACTCTGAATACAAAACTGCAAACAGGCACATCAACCTATAGTGTGGGGAATCATCACCACAGTGTTTCTAATTACAAAATTCTATGTGATGTTTGCAGGAAAAATGATACAAAACAAAATTCTGGAAATAAATATTCTTTGGATCTAGCTGTATCTTTTAACTTCCCCACATTAGTATTTGAGTTATTATTTTGTCAATATATCAAAGAAAACATACAAATGTTATCACAAGTGCCTGGAATTAGTATCTTGGAAGGAAAAAAAAATCCTTTAACCAACCACTTAACATTAAAAAAAAGACACAACTAAGTTTTTAACTACTGGAAGTCGAAAGGTAGCATTTTATTGTTCCAGTTAAATAATGCTTCTGTAACATATGCTTGCGACATCCTCAAAAGTCTTTTTCTAATTTTATGTATGCAGATACATTTAACAAATTATAAACAAACATAAAATTAGAAAAAAATCTCTAGAAATTTTAACAAGAGAAAAAACAGTTGGAAAATTTGTTTTCAGAAGTTGCAGAAATAATTTTCTTCAGAACACTAATGAAACAATCCTAGTCAGTTCGCTAGAAGTGTAGAAATAATCAAAAATTTAAAATTTATTATTTTTCTAAAAGAAAGTAAACAATCTTTGACAATCGAGACTCTACAGAAAATGCTTATTATACCTAGAATTCTGTAGGAAACCTTATCAGTCAAATCCTTTCCACTCAAAGCTGTGCAAGTCTTTCTGATTTTAAAGAGTATTTTTTTAAACAGACTCTATACTACATAAAGGGCAGAAGAGACCCTTCCTAAGGGAAGCCTGCAGATGTGGAGCCAGGTGAATAAGATTACTGTATTTTCTCATCCTTCATGCCTACTACAGCAAGTTTTCTCACAGTCTACAGTAGTGTAGGGAACACTGATCTGCAGCCTCAGACTCTCAGAAGGGTGGCCGACTTCCTCATGGCCCTTAAACACCTTTGAACACATTTTCCTGCGCACAGCGGGCCCTTGTCCTGCGCAGCAGCCCGACCACCCACTGTTGCTTGTTGACCAAACACGGGCCGGGAGCCTCCCCAGACACAGGCAGGATGGGATTCCTTTCAAGCACGCCACACACAAGAATTTCAACGCCAAAGCTGGGGGTGGGGGTGGGGGGGCCTATCAAGGCAGAGTTACAAATTCCTCAGGAATTAGACCTGTGTCAACAGATAAAAATGCTTTTTGATCTTCTGATTATACACGTATACATATATATGTATATATATATAACATTTTTAAAGTTCTGACACAGGCATTTCCTTAATTTAAAGAGAATCATTTAATCCAAATTAAACAAAGGGAGGCATAGTTAAGAAGCCCCTGTTAACTCACTCACTCAGGACTGTCCTTCACAGGCTCCAGGCAGCATTTCGGATGTGTATTTCAATATCATTCAAAGCAAGAGATCACAAAAGGAAATGTAAATTAAAAGCAAAACTACAGGTATAAACTTTGAAGAAGCATTTATTAGCTACCATTGGCTAGTTACGCAAGAATCATATATTTGTAATAAGTAAGCTGGATAAGTGAATAACCAAAATGAAATGTATGCTTTTGTTAAAGTCCTATGTCTTTTAGCAGTTTCATATAGATTTACATGCAGAAAAATGCTTAGAACATATAAATAAAGGAATTACGAAATAACAGAATACAGAACAAAAATACTTAAAATAATCAGTATTTTTAAATTACCAAGCAAAGTTAGCATTCAATGTGTGTTTGATATTAATCATCAAAATTTTTTTTCTATGAAGGATGGGGACAAGTTTAGACATGAAATGACTTCCGGCTGCCAGAAGTCTTCTTCCAGATGCACAGTAAGCCAGGGCAGCAGAAAAGAACCAGCTGCTACAATCACAAATTGAAAAGGTCCTTTTCACATAGCCTTTTTGGCCTGTCTGATCTAAAAAAGATAGATTATTCATTGTAAGGTGAATAGAATCTATTATAAAACAGGAGACACACAAAAAAGAGACCTTAATCCAACTTTTTCCTGTGATATTCAACAGCTGTTACTTTACTACAAATGAGTGCTATGCTATTCCAAAAGAAATCAAATTCTCGAGTCCCAGGTTACTGACTTCAAAAAAAAACTGCTTAATAATTACAAGTATTAATTATTAGTCTTAATTTTAATATGGAGGATAAATTGCTTTCAAATTAGATTTTAAATCAAATCATTATGTAAAATGATTATGTAAAAACTTGCTGATCTGCATTCTGATAATTAAAACTGCTTATATAAACGTATACTATTCACAAATAACAGTAACCGTTTCTAATAATATGCATTTCAAGTCTAAGTTGTAGCACATGAAATATCACCTGGGTTTTTTTCTTTCTCTGAAAAAGTGACAAAAGGAAAAGGAAAATCAGACCACTGGCTTGCCAGAGGGAAGATAATTTTGATTGCAATCATAAACTGGTACTCTTCTTCCACTTCCCTCTCCTGAATCTACTTTCTCACTGTGTGCATATGCACTGCATACATAGCATAGCTTAGACATCTTAAAGCAGGTAAATAAAACCCCGCTAAGCATTTCATCTTCTAAAGACAATTTTGAAAAACTCTGTCATCACAGCATGCAAACGAACAAGTGCACAGCAGAAGCCTTCCCTGGAGGTCAGCCCACTGGCAGCTGTACACAGGTCACAAAGGCACCACCCCAGTGCTGAGCTGCAGGGAGGGGAAGATGGAAAGAAACTAGCATCCCATATCTGTACTTGCTGCAGTTGTGCCTTTTCTTTTTTTAAACCAACCTCTCTCATCCTGGGTTCATGCTGTGATAAATATTCAGGAGAGAAACATTTTTTTAAATCTCCAGAAAATTAACTCCATAAAAAAAGAAGCTTCCTAATGTACAACCTCATTATAACTTTAAAATTAAAATTATAATTTTATTAAAAGATTTAGCATATATACAACAATACACTTATACTGACTTTTTAACTATGAAAATATTTGCGTGGTTCCATAGAAAATTCAATGAATCTGCTAATGGTTTCCTAATGGAGGCTATAATTTAATCTTGCATACAGGAAGTCTACCTAACCCTGCATTATGGTAATACCAGAATTATATGTAATATTAACCCCAATAATATTTTTTAAATGATATAAAATATGTACATAAAGGTCCTCACTGTATTTTTTTAAATAGCAAGATATAAGTTTAATTATACTATGTAAATTCAAAATCATAAATTGTAATAATATGATTTATGCATGTATGTTATGAGCTTGTGTTGAAAATGTGGACTTTGTGTATCTTAAGGTTCTTGGAGTAACATAAATGTTTTTATTTCTTTCAGCAAGTAATTAACACTCTAGTGAGTGTTAGAAACTATTAAAAGGGTAGACATTTAGCACAACCTGTTATTCAGTTTTCTCTCTATAGTAGCTCCACCACTGTGATGACTCAAAATAAACCCCTTAGATGGAACATGTCATCTCTGTTTTCAAAGAGAACCTGAGCCAGGTATAAATGTCTTTTCTCCTGCTCTGCGGCTATTCTCGAGAACTTATTGCTTACTTAACAGTGTGGCTCATGTTCTAAATGTTGCCTACTGAACCCTAATTCTAATTATGTCCTTTTGAGAAGTTCTAATTAAGTACATCTCTGAAAGAAGGGAATACTTACTCTATGAGTAGCCTGATGCCATCTCCCTTAAGTTATCAGACATAGCCAGCATATATTTTAACTCACATTCAGAACAACAAAAAAAAAACACCTTTGAAGACCACCTTTAAAAATCCTGTTTGTGAATGTCAGTAGGGGGTTAACCAAAGGCTTTTCCTGGCAGGAAACCTCTGAAACTCAGTCTAATTTTGGACCTATTTCACAGGAATTTTAAGAGACGGGTGACACTTCTTATAAGTTAATAAAAGTTTAACATGTATAACAATTCGGAACACAAGGCTGCTTTGAACATAGAGGAAGAGAAGCAAAATGGTTAACCTGTTCAGGCTGGAAAAACACAATAAACTCTTCCAATAGTATTTAAAAGGTTTCAAGATGAGTTTTTAAAATATTAACCTTAGTTTTGCTCTTGTTTTTCCCATCTTTTTTCACCCTTAGAAAAACCTAAATGATCATATTTGGGCTACAGAGTTAGAGGACACAAGAGGCCTGTGGAGCGTTTGGGGGTAAAGGACCAGGTGTGTGCAAGGTGCAAGGGTAAGCTCCTGTCCTGGCCTCGTGTTACACTCCAAAGGGCACCGTCTGCTAGCACCAGTGTATATAATTACCACGAAAACGAGTCCAGAGAAGGATCTAATGCAGGACTCACAGAAGTATCAACCGTACGGCAAACGGCAAACTCCGCTGCCAAATGCTTCATCGACAAAAGGATCTTTCTTGGAAAAAGGTGGCTTTGTATGTAGGACCGCTGTCTCTGAAAATCTATCACCATCTTTGCTCATAAAATTTTCTCTGAATACCACAGGGCTACATACAATTAACATTTTTTTCCCAAACCACCAAAGTGAAAAGCAAAAGTCTTTGCTTTACAAAAGCAGACTTAAAAAATATTTATATGTTAGATTTCTTAGATTCATGCATAAAGACCACATTTACTTTAAAAAGACATCAATAATTATTTTTCTGTTTGAAATATTTATAGTCCATTTAAAATTGCATTTCATTTCACAAAGCTTTTCTTGTTCTTATCCATTGTTCTGCTAGTGGATTTACTTAAACAATTTTACAGTGTTAGTAGTCTAAGTACAGATATTATAAAAAAGGAACTACTTAAAACTTGTTTTCTTTATATTGGAATGTAGTAAGCTTTCATTTTAAAAGCAGGCTCCTGAGAAAACCCGCATAAAAACAATGTAGCTTTATAACAAAGTACCAGATAAAATGTAGGCAGTCCTTTTATGGCAAATCATTTCTAAGCAATTTCTTAACTGTAGTAATTGCGTTTTCAAATGCTCTAGCCTTCAGTGGACAGCTATAATCAATTCAAGGAAACAGCAGGTGCCAAGCAAACAAGTAAGTACTCTGTCACCGAGCCCTGGGCATCAGAAAATAACCAGACACACTCGAGTCAAGAGAGAGGCGGCATCCGCTGCAGGCTGCCAGCTCTGCAGCTTTACATCCAACGTATGTGCCATGAGTTCCTTTGGCTCCGATGGGGGCACTGTGGGCCTTCCCAGGGACAGCCTTATATTTCCCAGGATCCCTCCTAGGGGACTGGATGCTCTCTCACTCGCCTCCATTTTCTTCACTTGCTCATTCTCGGAGCATTTATTTGCATTGCATATACAATTTTAGAAGTGAGTGATGAGGTCTACATAAAATTTCCTTAATAGAATTCACCTATGTATAGGAAAATAGCATGAAAGTAATAAAGACCAGAAGCACTTCATCTAGCTTGGCTAGTTTCAGGTGCAGCTCTTCATGAATCCCCAAATACCAGCCAGGCTTCCCTTACCAGAGGAATGCTCATCTGCTCTGACATCACATTGAGAAATCCTGTTTGATGCAATATTTGCTCCAACAATGGAACTCACAGGGAGGTGTTCAGTTACCTACTCCATAACTCACTGGTCTGGAGGGAGTATGATCAGGTGAGGGGGGAGCAATCTGGACACCCACTAGTCCCACCCCTACTCAGGATACGGAGGACATGGGTCTGTCCCGTGGCTTCTCTGAGACAGCTTTGTCACATGCGAAATAGATCTAAAGGCATCCACAAAACTAGACAGTTTCCCAGCTTTCTTCCACATCTAAAATGTCACAATTATGAGAAGATGCTCAAAGGAAATTCCAAATAATATTCAGTAGGCATTCCCCCATATTACCTTACATTTATGTTATATATAATTAGGACAATAATAAAATATCCACCAAGGGTCCCTCGTCAACAACCGTTGTAGATCACATAAAAGAAAATTTGTGTGTATTCCCAGCAAACTTATAATTAAGGCAAATATTTTATATAAACACACGCACACATACACATACATAGATATGACATTACCTGTAGATGTAAATGTAGATATGTGTATTTTTTTTTTTTTTTTTTGAGACGGAGTCTCGCTCTGTCACCCAGGCTGGAGTGCAGTGGCAAGCTCTCAGCTCACTGCAAGCTCCACCTCCCAGGTTCACGCCATTCTCCTGCCTCAGCCTCCCGAGGAGCTGGGACTACAGGCACCCGTCACCACGCCTGGCTAATTTTTTGTATTTTTAGTAGAGACGGAGTTTCACCATGTTAGCCAGGATGGTCTCGATCTCCTGACCTCATGATCCGCCCGCCTCGGCCTCCCAAAGTGCTGGGATTACAGGCACGAGCCACCGCGCCCGGCCGTAGATCTGTGTGTATTAAAGTTAACAGGTATGCACACCCGGCTGTAGACATGTGTATTAACATGTGTGCAGTGATATACACATATAGAAATGATCACATACAGAAAAATGCCGAAGTGCAAACTGGCCAAAGCACACTCTATTTCACTAATGGCGAATTCTCCTTCCATTCGAGGAAACGTCCTGTCTGCGTCTATGCCACATTTCATTTATCATTTGCCTATGCACCGAGTATCAGCTCACAGGCAATGCTATCGATGCACGCAGAAAGATACTGAAGAAATTAAACTTTCTGAATTTGAAATTGGAGTATTTCATATTTAAAAAATATTCATATTTTAGGTAATGGTCATGGTATTTTGGCTACAGTTTTTAAAAAGAATCGTTATTTCTAAGAATTACATACTGAATTAATTATGGATAAAATGATGTGATCTGTTTTAGAATAATCCAGGGTGAGGAAGGGGAGAGAAGCAGGTAAGACTGGCTATGAGTTGATAAAATGAGATTGGCTATGAGTTGGTAACTGCTGAAGTCAGGGTGAGCACATGGGGTATTGTTACATTATCCTTTCTGCTTTTACATGTAAGTGGGATTTTCCAAAATTTAATATTGAAAATCGCTTCTGACCTAAGTTCAAAAAACCACCCCAATTTTCCAGTTAAAAGCCTCTCCTGTGCTAGAATTACCTATATTTAGATTAGCAGTGTTTACTGACAATGACAGAGGGAACAGTGAAGCATGTTCTGAATGTCAAAAGAAAAAATAAAATGTGAATTTAAGACATTTATATTGTATTGTCATTAAGATTGTAAAGTTCAAAGAGTTGTAAGGAATTGTTTCCACTTTTTTTTTTTTTTTGAGATGGAGTGAGTCTCGCTCTGTTGCCCAGGCTGGAGTGCAGTGGTGCGATCCTGGCTCACCATAACCTCTGCCTCCTGGGTTCAAGTGATTCTCTTGCCTCAGCCTCCTGAGCCACTGGGCCTATAGGCATGCGCCACTATGCCTGGCTAATTTTTGTATTTTTAGTAGAGACAGGGTTTCACTATGTTGGCCAGGTTGGTCTCGAACTCCTGACCTTGTGATCCGCCCACCTCAGCCTCCCAAAGTGTTGGGATTACAGGCATGAGCCACCGCACCGGCCCTCCACTTTCTAATGAAAAGATGAAGTAATGAAAGTAACCTGAGGCACTGCTCCCATTCCATGCACATTCTTTCCATTCTTTCCCAAGTGATGAACAAGGTGCACAACAAGCTTGCTCAGAGTAAGTGAGTTACACGAAAGCTTCTGTCACCTTGTCTTTTTCCAAAACACAGATTTTAAGCAATTTAGAATGAATATATATAGCAATAAATTAAGATGTCAGGGAAGGAAAGATGACGGTGTATTTCCCTCTATCTTTGAGAAAGATTCACCCCTTTGGTGATGGAATACTGGTTATCAGATATTTGAGGTAAAGATATGACAAGATAGATGAAATTTTCTGGAATTTTTCCAATTTCAAAAAGTCCATATGTTATCTTTATAAATTACACACATATTCCAGAAATTCAAATATTTTCATACCAAATTAGGTATTCAGTTTGTTTCCTGAAAGTATTAAGTAGGAAAATCCTTGGTCAGACCACATATCCTATCTGTATCCAGTGAATATGGTGATTGCATTCATCACCACCTTTGCTGGAGGGCAGTGACATTTGTGGAGCACCTGCACAGCGTCTGGAATGCTTCTCAATCCTGATCCCACCTGCACAGTGTCTAGAACGCTTCTCAATGCCGATCCAGAGAACTGAGTATCGTTGTTTAGGTTCAACTGAGATTTCACCTCCTCTAGGAAACTTCCCTGGACTTCCCCTCAACCAGACTGCACCCTCCTATCATACATTTTCATACAATTTTGTACTCCCTACTTCCTCACACTTTTCACTATTTCAACTGAATACATGCCTACGTGATTTTTTAGATGGTGTGTTTCTCACTAGACCACAAGCTCCAAGAGGCCAGCTCGCACTGCACTTCCTGCTCTTGGCACAGCACCCAGCATCCTGGTGATCAGCCCTGGCTGCACCTGAATTGCCCAGGAGCTTGAAAATGCCTACGCCTGGACGCCAGCCACAGAGATTAGAATGTGCTCGGCACGGAGGGATGGGGTAAGGCCAAGAATTGATAACTGGTTGTTAAAAAGCCCCAGTGGAAAAAAAAAAACAAAAAAACCCTAAATAAAAAAAAAAAAAAAAAAAAATCCCCAGTGGACTCTGATGGGCCCTTAAGGTTGAGAGCTCTGCCGAACAGAGTAGACTCAAAAATTATTAGTTGAATCAACAGAGCAATAAATATGTAAGGCTTTCTAAATATTCCCAAAGACTGGAGACTGTGTGTAACATTTGCTGTCATTTTCACTTGCTAAAAATATAAAATAATTAATGACATTAATGGGGATGTTGACATGGCTTCAGCAGAGATACTTGGGTTTTCTTAAATATCAAGCATAGAAAAAAATGGAATCAGAGCTGGAAAGTACTCAAACCCAAGCCAACTAATTCATGACAAAACTATGCTAGAAAGAAACAACGGCGACCTCTCCGTTGTACTTTCTTCTCTACCAAGATTGCTCTCCTGTTACAGCTCCTGATCCTCCCAGGGACTGATGACGGCCATTCCTCCTTTTCATGTCATCCAGTTAGGGGCTCAGGCTAGTAACTGACCCTGCCTTTGCTACAGTCACCGCCAACAGCGTAAGAGCAATCATAAGGACATTTCTCTTTCATCTTCTGCTTCATCTTGGAGACTGTGCTGACCACTCCCTTCCGTGTTTTCCTCCCGCCATGACCACCCCTTCTTCGTTTCCTTTGCAGGCTTCTCTTCTTCTACCAGCCCCTAAAACATCACTTGTCAGGACTCTTTCCTGGGTTTGCTTCTTTTTTCATCTTCTTGGGTAAATGCACGAGTTCCAAGGGACCACCTGTATGCCCACCATGCTCAAATTTCTCAGTCTCTAAATCCAACTACTGCCATCTCTACTTACATGTCAGGCAACCCCAAGTCAAGCTGTCCAAACAAAGAGGTGGAATCACTTTTTTCCCCTACGTTCCCTAATTCAATGGCACCATCACCCTAACTAGCTGCCAGTCAGCCATCTGGAAGTCACTGCTCATCCCTTCCTCCTCTTCATTTGTCCATCATCCAGCCCTATCAATTCTAGTCCTGAATAGCCCTGGAGTCCATGCTCTTCTTCACATTCCCACCACCTCCACATCAGGTGGGGTGCCTGTCTCCTCAACAGCTTCACTGCTCTGGGCTTGCTCCCTCTCATCCACCCACTATGGGCATCATCTTTTCAAAAGTAAGTCTGAGCTTGTCTTCCCCCAATCCACAGACCTCCGCTTAAAATCCGTCAGCGACTCCCCATCGCACACTGGGTGAAATCCAAACCTGTCACAGCGGCCAAGAAGGTTCGTCTCTTCACTGCACCTCCACCCTCTAAGCTCCAGCCACACAGGGTTCAGAGGCCTTCTCGTGCTTGTAACCTGTGCACATTCTCCCTTCCTGGAACAGTCTTAAGTGCTTTCCTCCTCTATTTCAACTGGCAAGTACAGATACCCTTCTGATCTCAAAAGAGATGTCACTTCCTTCAGCTCTCAGAATGTCACTCCCCTGACCTCAAAACTCTGGATCAGAGGCTACTCCTAAGCACTCCAATGTCACTCAGAATTTCCCCAGTCATAGGAAACAGCACATAATATTCTAACAGCTGGCTGGTTACCTGTCTAACCTACTATTTTGTGAGCTTGCATGAGCCAGGCCCTTGTCTGTTGTCCTGACTACTGTGACTTTAGCACCCAACAGTGTCTGGAGCATAGCAGGCATTCGATATACTCAATATTCTTCAAACGATAGTACACAAGCAAAAGCCAATACACCTGCATGCAAACAGACCTTTGACTTCTCTCCTCCAGCTTCCCTCAGGGCCTCCACACAGCTGAGGTGGCTAGTAAGCGAACTTTCATCCTTCCAGTTCTGATATGGAGGCTCTCTGAGACATTCCCACACCAGCCATCTAAAGCATTCTCCTCAGTTACTCCCTTCTGGAACATCCTGATGTTCTTTTTTCTTTTCATCACCTGTCCCAGCATTTTATTTGGTTAGTCACATGTTTAGTGGCTTTTCCTTCCTCTAGCGGTAACTCTGGGAGGCAGCGGCTACGTCTTGCTAGCGATGGGTGCAGTGCCTGGTACAGAGCAGGACTCAACATACACCTGATGAGACGATGTGCAGACCGATAGTTACCAAAGACCAATGTCACCTCCTCGGCATCACGCTGCCTGCCCTGAAACGTCAACACTGTCCACCAACCGCAAAAACAGACATGATAAGAGTTGTCCCTTTTCATTAGTACAATGCTAACCAGTGGCCAAAAAAACCACAAAACAAGCAAAAGACAATAATAAGAGATACCAAGTAAATTAGGTAGTCAGTGCCTTCATCATTAAACATTCCCCAAATGTATCAAAATGACATGAAGGAATCACATAACACATTGGAAGAGAAATCCTTGCCTTTCAGATCTTTCACGTAGCCCTCTTTGCAACTGTGCATGAGCTGAAGGATCCACTTGTGTTGGGCTCCAATGCATTGCCAAGCAGGGTCACCAGGGGCATGAAGGTCAGACAGGTACCTGAAAAAGCAAGTCCAAGGTTGAGGCCAAAGGGAAATGCTGGCATATTTTAAAATCATTACTTTTTAAAGGCTAAAATTTTATCAATTAGTCTTGTCCCCTGTCAAATATTAGTCTTTAATATTTAGTTCTCAATGAAAGATATTCGAATTTCTTGGCTAGGTGAGATGGCTCCTGCCTGTAATCCCAGCACTTTGGGAGGCTGAGGTGGGTGGATCACCTGAGGTCAGGAGTTCGAGACCAGCCTGGCCAACGTGCTGAAACCCTGTCGCTGCTAAAAAATACAAAAATTAGCCAAGTGTGTTGGTGCAAGCCTGTAATCCCAGCTACTCGGGCAGCTGAGGCAGGAGAATCACTTGAACCCGAGAGGCAGAGGTTGCAGTGAGCTAAGATCTCACCGCTGCACTGCAGCCTGGGCAACAGAGCAAGACGCCATCTCCAAACAAACAAACAAACAAGCAAACAAAAAATAAAAAAATGAACAGCAGAGCTTTAAAATTTTTTCATATAAATGATAAAACTATTAAAAACAGCTCTTTGTAAAAAGACAAGGACAATTTGCAGTGATCCTATCTACTTGATGAGCATTTTTCTTTATATTTATATTTAGTTCAGAGAGTTTTTCTACTTAGTTCAGAGTCATTATATTAGACACAGGTGGGAGCCAGCAGATACTGGGCAAATATTTTTAAAATTTCAGATGTTTTTAAATTCCTTTCTGATATGAAATATGGCCACGAGATGGCAGTATGGCACCGCTTTCTAAAACTAGCTAAATAAGGGCTAACCCAACTGTGAAGAGATTTGGTGACAACACTCACCTCTAAAGTCTACACTCACGCCTGAGAAAATATTTCTCTAGAAAATATAGTATAGTTCGGTGTTTTTCTTAGTTTCTAAATATTCTTAAAATATATCAAGTCTTTGTCTATAAAACACCCAAATCCATAGAGACCATTTAAATATATTTCCATAGAAAAATTTCTGTCAAATATTATTTAAGATTTGGCCCTCAGCCCTCACAAAATATATAAATATAGCAAGCTAAATCCAATTAAATCAACTCCAAAAGCACGTCCAGAAGAATTTATTGTCTTAAAACTGTTGTTAAGCCATATGCCATTCTTTGTCTCTGGGTTAGAGGTTTTTGTTCAGTGGTAAATCATCATCAATGGCTCCAGGCTGACCTTGGGCCAGACCTCAATCCCTCAGGGGTGCACCCATGCTTCCAGCCCATTCCTCCAGTAGTGAGTGTGTGTTACTCAGGTATCTCAATCAGCAGCCAATCAGAGGAGAAACAAATCCACTTTGTAATACGTTAGCAACAAATAAAATGCTGAGAACACTGACATTCCCAGCTGACGGGGAGGGACTGGGTGCTGTGGAGAGCCGGATATCCAGGCATCTGCAGAGGGGCCACACTCAGGCTGCCCAGAGGTGGCCAAGAGCTGCTATCTCCTCCTCCTTGTGACCACCTACAGGTTGCAAACAGGATGTGTCTCTGTGCTGAGAAAGTGGCAGGTCAATTAGAAAGAAGAGCTTTACTCCTCAGATTAAGAAGTCACCAGCACTCCTCATAAATGAGAACAGTATCCTGAGAAGAAAACTACAATCTAACAAGTTACATTTAGCTTGGCACAGGGGATTCCTTTCAGATTCCAAAATGCAGTCTGATTCTTTGTCTCACACAAGGCTTTCTTCTTTTATTACCTGAACGATAAATACAACAAATAGTACACTGTGTCTTTCTTCCCAAAGAACGTGATTCTGTGCTTTCTCGCTGGGGATGATGCATTTCGGCACTCTCCCTAAACAGGCTTGTTTTGCCTCCAAACACCTCTACAACGCTTTCTCCTAACACTTTCACTCACGTAGCCCTCAGATTTGGTGTTAGTAGTAAAATAAAGAGATACTCTTTTAGGGATGGTGTTCCTTTTAACGTTTAAATTACTGAATAGAAATGCAGACAGTTCAGTACAAGGGTTCTTTCTCCAGGAGTACAGCAAGAGGAAACAATAAGCTTTGCTTAGTAACTTTTTACACTACACGTCTCTTTAAAATGTTGACCGTGTCCTTGCAAAACCTAGTAACAAAAGACTTTTTCTATCATCTTATTAACGGGTATTAAAGTAAAGGAGTTTATAAGAGTTTTACGAAGCAAGATAAAGTTGTTCTCTTAGAAATTCTAGACTCAGTTCAAAAGTATGACAACTTGTGCTAGGCTCTTCAAATAAGTTTCTTATTTCCTTTTAGTATGCAGCTAAAAATAAGTAGTTACATTTCAAAGCTCTTTGTTTAGAACGATACATGTTATTGCCGTTTCTTTTAAAACTGCATATTAAGAACACTTTTTAAAAAGGCTTTTTAGATTAAAAAGCAATGTAAAGAATGTTAATTATGATGAACACAGGCTCAGTATTTTAAAATTTAAGAACAAAGGAAGTTTTTAGTCATATTCTGACATGATCTTCTCACAGCTACCAGGGGTAAGACCACACTGCTGTGCAAAGGAATATGCAGAGCTTTGCTTCCTGCCAACATCAAGACAGAAATAAGGAGAGGGAGAAGAATCGGGAAGGTTTAAATTAGACAAAATAGTGAACGATACTAGAAAAATTGTGAACAACAGTAAGACAATATAGTGGTAATCTCATTTTCCCTTCTACCATGCACAATCTGGACTATGGAAGAAAACTAACACATTTTTGCTCATGATAAAGCTGTCTCTATTCCTACTCGATGTTCATAAATTTCAAAGTCCAACAGGTATTTGACCTGGTTCTGATCTTATTTTTCTATTTCTTACTGACGAAAAATTTAATTTAAAAAGGTAACAATGGCTCAGTATTTTCTCAAAGCATCATAAATAAAATAATCATTAAAAAATAGATAAACTATTGTTGACTTGTTTATATTTTTGCTCTTTTGCCTTTAAGATGACAGGAAAAATGAAGTTAAAAGGCTCCTTAAAAGAATCTTTTTTGGCACCACCACCTTTTAAAGGATATCCAGTAAGTTACATACTCATAAAAACTGCACATGAGTTATCCATATAGATGGTAGTAACCCACAACATAAAGAATTTGTATACTCAACGAGATTTAACACATTACTATAGGCAAGTTTAACATAACAAGTGTAAACAGGCCAGAAATATACAAAGCACACACAGTGAAGGAGCGGGGCAGGAAACAGCAGCCTCAGGACGTCTGACGCTACCCAGCTGCGTGTCCTGGACACGACTCTCAACCTCCCTGCAACTCTGTCACTTTCTAGGTAGAAAATAAAGCAGTTGGATAACTAATGTGTGGTTTATTTCCAGCTTTAAATTTCTAGGATTCTACAAACCAGTAAAATCTCCCATATACGTTCTTTCTTATGGAGGCAGCTTAGGGAGAAACAAGGGTGGGCTCTGAAGCCAAACAGGCACCCTGTCCCCCTAGTCACTGTGTGTGCTGGGCAAGCTTCGGTGTTTTCACCTGTACAATGGGCACCACACAAGCGTCCTTTCATGGTGGTGATCAGGACTAGAGAGGACACGTAGAACACAGCCTGCACAGCGCCTGTGCGTGCTGCACACGTGCAGGGGTGGCCGCGTGCAATCACAGCGCCCTCGCTTCATCCCACCGCCAATGCCTCTGCTTGCTTCCTCCCGGGCAATACTAGTGTGCTGCCAGTGACGACGGCTCATACTCCCGCCGTACACCTCATCACCAGGACACAGGTCCAGGTGCGGATCTTTTCCCCGTTGACACCTGTACACACAGCAGCTTTCAGGCCAGACCCTCTTTCCAAGACAGTCTTTTCTTTTCAGACAGGACCTTGCTGTCACCCAGGCTCGAGTGCAGTGGTACGATCACATCTCACTGCAGTCTCAAACTCCTGGGCTCAAGAGATCCTCCTGCCTCAGCCTCCTGAGCGGCTGGGACTACAGGCATGCATCCCCACAACTGGATAATTTTTGATTTTTTTGCAGAGACCAGGTTTTGCTATATTGCCCAGGCTAGTCTTGAACTCTTAGACTCAAACAATCCTTCTGCCTTGGCCTCCCAAAGTGCTGGGATCACAGGTCTAGGCCGCTGTGCCTGTTCCTGAGACATTACTTTCAAAGGTTACAGGGGAACCACAGCTAAATTCATAAATACATAGTCTACCATCATTTTACAACCACTGACTATTCAATAAACTTCACTAATTCAGTGGAAAAACCATTAAATTCGGAAAATAACTTATCCTGAGAACAAAGGCCATACTCAAAAAATCCTAGCAGAAAATGAAGTTAATATTTTTAATCACAGATATAAAAAACTTAAAATTTATATGCTTTATCTCCAAATCCTGACATAAACTACATGTATATAAAATTTACTGACTACTTTTTATGTGCCGGGTGAGGTATTAAATCCTTAAATGTATTTCTGATTATCTCTGCAAGTATCCTGAGATGCAGATTTGATTGCCATGCCCATTTCACAGATGATGAAACTGAAAAACAGAACTCAAGTCGGTTGCCCAAGGTTAACAGCTAGTTCCCATTATGTGATACTGTTTCTCTCTAAGGCCTTCTCTTCATATCCTGTGAAATTCACCTCTCTTAATAGTACTGTAATTTTTTTTTTTTTTTTTTGAGACAGAGTCTCACTCTGTTGCCCAGGCTAGAGTGCAGTGGCGTGAGATCTTGGTTCACTGCAACCTCCACCTCCCGGGTTCAAGCGATTCTCCTGCCTCAGCCTCCTGAGTAGCTGGGACTACAGACGCGCATCACCATGCCCGGCTGATTTTTGTATTTTTAGTAGAGATGGGGTTTCACCACGTTGGTCAGGCTGGTCTCGAACTCCTGACCTAGTGATCCACCCGCCTCGGCCTCCCAAAGTGCTGTGCTGGGATTACAGGCATGAGCCACCGTGCATGGCCCAATATTATTGCAATTTTTTAAAAAGTATGCT